>NW_011349892.1:19747-43668 GCF_000735185.1 Notothenia coriiceps
ACCGTTCGTAAAAATATTATTTTCAGTAAATGTCATTCGTGATAGAAACCTTGAATGACGTGGTTAATATTGTATTTTAAAGTCGGGACCAACATGTAAGACAGACAGTGGGGAACTTAAGATGAACGAAACTGACAAGTGTTACTCTACAGTTGGTAGTTTTTTAGACCTATTCCCCAAGGTCTCTATACTGAACACGGTTTTGTCCAATTAAAACTACTGGCTTTTTAATCATACCCTTCCCCCCATGACTGGATTGCGGTTCTCTTCCGGCAATTATTATTTTTATTTTTTATTTAATTTCCCTAGGATACACGACGTTTTACGGTGAAAACATGCAGAAAAATATTACTTATATACAGTGGGCACGGACAGTCCCTTGAGTGGTTCACAGTCTTTTGTGTTGGGAGGAGAAGTAAAAGGAGGTATGGGTTTTAGAGATTTTTGCCCGCGGTTGCCTCGACTAGATAATAACTAACAAGACTGCAGGTCTTTTCCCACGAGGCGGATATACCACGTTGAGAGGTGGATAGTCCCCTTACCCCCCAACCCGCAACCCGGTGCCGGTAACGGCGCAGCTTCGTGACCTTGCGACATCATGTATACGGTCCGGACATTCACGGTTCGGGGTGTTTTCGGCTTCTTCTGGTGTCCTTAGTCGGGACGTTTTTGTCCCGACCTTTTTCGTTATCTGTTTTTTACCTGTACTAGACAAAACCATAAAAGTGTCTAGTAAACTATATCATACGGGAATGTTATATAATCAGTTTATATGTTAGGTTTTTTTCTTGTTCTCTCTGAACATTGTCTGGGGTGATCTGACGGGCTTGCGCGGTTAGAAGCATATACTCAAAGCAAGCCGTCGGTTATGCCTTTTTATTGAGCGACACTGCGCGAAACACACAAAACTAAGAACACAAACAAAGGCGTCCCTTTGTGAGTGTTCTTTGTAGCCGACAACAATACGAACGACACCTGTAATTCAAAATGGCGAACGATTAATTCGGAAATGTTCGAATTCTCTTCAACATAGATAGTAGGACTTAACCGTTTTGTTCAAATTATAAGATTTTTGGTTCTGAAACCAAATAAAACTTTAGTCCTACATTGTGTTTGACAGTCCTAGGACGGCACACTTAGATACATATGATGCAGAAATAGATACGCTATAGAGATCACAACACTCAAACACAAAAAACTCGCCGCGACTCCTTGTCGTCTCAAACTGTCCCGGAACCACACTGTAACGGTGGACATAACACAGACGAGCATCCAAGTCAATTCCTGTTGATGTACAGACCCAATGCACAAGTACTGAAGTACAAATACAGCTAGAATTCACGTGGTACTGTAAAGGTTAACGCGCAAAGGAGGTTAGACAGCATTTTTACTCCCCCACTCTCAAGGCGGACAATTGTAATGTGGACTAATTATTGTTTGTAACGGTGAAGCCAATTTTAATTTATGTTTACCAGACACTTGACTATAAACAAATCACTCGAATAATCTCCTGAAGCAAGGACTTTAAAATTTTACAGTTACTTCTACACGTCTGAACTCATATAGAACCAATTATTAATGTATTATTCATGTACCTTCAAACACACATACAGCAAGGTTCACTTAGAGACGCCGGGGACCGACCGGTTCATGTAGTTACTAGACACCGCGGGGTGGTGGTAGGTTCGAACGGGTAGGGACATATCGAACATTTGTCTTGTGTGCGCTCTTTGGTCTTCAAGGTTCTATCCTGTACCAGTTCTTGTGCGCGCCAACAACCGCGGATTCAACTATTTAGTAACCGTCGCCCCCCCTTTTGGCGCGCGCCTTTCTTTTGCGCCCCCCCGGCCAGTTTACGGGTTTGTTGGCGTGGATTTTACTACCCCCCTGGACAGTAAGTAGAACACCTAAACACTATTACTCAGGTATCAACAAGATCTTAGGAGTTCTAAATAAAACAAAAGCAACGAGGAGGACAAGGAACGCTGTTTGTAGACTACGTCGAGCCTTTATTTAGTGGATAACCTTTGTTTTAGCACTAGCCAACGACCAACTTGGTGGAAGTAGACGTGAATGGTGGGCAGTGGGTAAAAAAAAAAGTCACAGTAATAAACTAAAGCACGTGGTGTGTCGTACATTTCACGACCCTGGGAAGTGAAAATAACATGACCATTTCGTTCGCGTCGATTTCGATCCTCACATGACTCGCTAATATCCCACGTAAATTGGCCAGAAACATTAGCCCGGAGACGGAGTCATTGTATGCACACGACAGTCTCGTTGACGCCTTTCCCCGTATTGTTCGTAATCACTGCCGAGGCGCGCGGGACACCGTCGTCCGATCGTCTGTCTTCCCTCGCGACATANGCAGTAAGTTCAAAGATAGTGCTTACTGTAAATGACTTTTTATTATAAAAATGCTTGCCATGTAGGCTGTGTTTTACTGGAGATGGAAATTATACAAGCAAGTCAGTGTTTCTTTGTGTACTTTCAACTACAGGACCCACCGGTGGGCCCATCAAGTTCAGCATTCACTGTGATGAATATAAAATAAGACAGCGATACTGTTTTCCTCAATGAACATTCAGAGAAAAATAAATATTCAGGGCTCCTCTCCCTCAGGGGCCTCTTCCTGGTCTGTTGACTATTGGTCAGGCTCATAGTCTGGATCGCTGTTGTCTTCCATTTCTGAGACATCGTCCTCTATGTCTGGTTCAATCTCCTGCTTATCTGGTTCAAAACATGTGTCCAGAGCCTCTCTGACAGAAGATCGCCTAATCGGTCGGCTACTCATTTTGTCAATGAGTCAAATGTGAGCAAGGCACAAATATAATTGCATGAGAGACAGTAATGGAGGGGCATTTACTGCGAGAAAGTGAGAGGTTTTTCTTTCTCGAGGGGCACAGAGCTAGCACCTGTGAGAAGGTATATGATACATTGTATCATACAGCGCGAGAAAGGGAGAGGTTCCGTAACTTAGAGTAAATTGTTTTGTCTGGAAGGTGTGGGGGGACATAAGCACAAGAAGTGTGTGTGTGTGTGTGTGTGTGTGTGTGTGTGTGTGTGTGTTTGTGTGTGTGTGTGTGTGTGTGTGTGTGTGTGTGGAGATGTTTTCTGCAGGATGAACATAATACACTCATACCCATTCATTTCATATGTTTCACTGTTGAATAAATCACAAAAAAATCAGAGGAGGTGGGGGCCGCATGCCCCCGGGCCGCCATTTGCCCGTCCCTGATCTATATGATACCCGTGTTTCTTTTCTGCAATACCTATAAATAAGTCCAAAAACGCCTTTATGTCATTAAAAAAAAGAAGAAGCCTATAACTTCTCAATGTCGAGCGTCTAAGCACAAGAAGTTGTGTAACTTGAATTAAGAACAGTCTAGAATTGTCCACATGTTCAATACTTTTTGACAGTCTTTTTCTTTTTAAGTGTTAGTGCTGTTCAGCCCAGACCCTGGGGTGCAATGCAGGGGGTCTCCTGTAAATCCCTACTACTTCACACTGCATTGCAGCAGCCACAGGTTTCAAGCACAGCACTGGAGGAAAAGGCTGTGAACTTATTTCAACTGGACTCTGCTGTTCCGGTAAGACCGTACTGGCTCAAAATGAATATGGGAATATAATGATGCAACCATCCCCTGTGTTCATCTCCTCATAAGATAATTATCTAATGCAAAACCTTCATATTATGATACATGATATGCCTCATGTATAATAATATTTTTTTTCCAACTTAAACACTATTGGCCCCAGTGCATCGTCACTAGCTAAATGTATTTGACCCTATGGGAGATACTGTACGTGACCAGGGTTTGGAAAGTGGCTTAAGTACAGAAAATATATAGCAACGCAGCTCCCTGTGTCCTTCTATGTGCCCCCTGAGCTAACAATACATCTGAGGCAGGAGGAGATGGAGATAAAGGAGGGAAGGACAGGGAAGAGAGAGCACTTTGCAAGTAGAAGTGAGGAGAGGAAAGCAGGGAGGGAAAGGAGAGAGAGTCGTGCTCATCATATTGAGACCCAGCAGGAGGAGAGAGGACACTGGAAGAGAGCCAGACACCAGGAGAGACACAAGGACACACTCACCACTGCGGTATGCTGCCAAGCTGCATCACACCTCCCAGATAACTCACAGAGGTCAGCACACACGCACCTATTATCTAAATGTGCAGAGCACTATTTGCTACCTTTGGATAGTTGACCCATTGATGTGCAATTCGAAAGTTACAACATTTGAAACAAACACAGCATTTACTACGAATTCCTCACAGCAGCACACATAAAAACAAAAACAAACGTGGCTTCATTGAATTCAGTGAGCTAAGCTGATGCTGAACAGAGGGACTACAGTATGAGTCAGTGAGTGAGTCAGTGTCACTGATGCAGGGATACCCTTATGCTGCATTACACAACGTGTCTGTATGAGTGAGTGAAATTCAAGTCAAGGTAAGTGCCTGCTTCAGGAGCACTTCAGGTTGCATTACACCAAGGTCATTCTGGAAATAAGACACCTTCTATAGGAGGTTGAGAGGACGAACAGAACACTGTTTGTGGATCTGTAACAAAAAGCTTTATGTATGCACAGCGAGGCTCTGGAAAGCGGTCGACTTATGCATCATTTGCAGCAATGACTTATTGCAGCATATTGCTCCAACCTTGAACATTTTTAGCAAGTTGCAGTCCCTTTTCATGTAGAAAGTGTACGCAATAATTTGGCACTTAAAGCACAAGCACTAAGCATATTAAGGTCGCTGTACAGCATTTTAGAAATACTGTAGCTGCAGTGTTTGTTTGCTGATGCATATTATGCGACTTGTGGGATTTTCAGTGACAGATACTGTGTCACTTTGATGATGCAATCCAAGGGTTTTTGTTTTCCATTGAATCAAGGAACCAACATATTTGCCTCAGCGTCATGCAGCACTGTTTCTCTCTCATGTCACCTGAGGGACGAGCCAGGGCTGCACAGTTTTCCTCAACCAAAACTTTCCACAAATATAAATCTTGTCCAACAGACTCCTGAAAAGTGTCTTAAAGCTCTGCAGACATTTTCCAAAGTCAGCATTGTCAATGTAACTAGGGAAATCTTTTGCTCAGCCTCATCCGGTTGCTATGGAGACCATCTCTAGGGGTAGCAATGGGAGGAGCCTTGGCGTTGTCATCCATCCACAGCGTCTCGGGTGCCGCTGGGATGTTGAAGGTGAAGTTTCAGCAGAATGACAAGCCATTTAATTTTCCTGCTGCCAGCTCTATTAAGAAAAGACGAATTAGGGAGCAGAAAAAGTGTAAAATGTGTGATTTATTGTATCCTTACAGTTTCACACCTGGGACCTGATTTCCAGGATGTTGCCCATATTAAACTGGGTTCCTTGTTAGCTTTAGTGCATCTCTCCACTGGGAGGGGGGGGTGGGGGGTACGAATATATGCTGTCTTGACACACTTTCTGGGCTCTCCTCTCTCTAAGAGCTCTGAACACGCCTTGATGCAGAAGAATAACCTTTATGAATAGCCCCAAGAGTGCCATTACATGTTCTCTGAAGAGCAGATGGATAAATGGCACCCAGATAAATAATGGCAATATGTCAGGGTTTCTATTTTTGGCCGTATTTAGTTACAGTTTTAGGGCAAATCCTGTATCAAGTAAAAATACCATCGGAGCAGGAGGGAAAATGAGTGAAGAACAAGCTTTGGTAAAGTTCAACGATGACAAGCTCATCTCCGGACAGACATTTCGTACCAGATGTAGCCCGCTGCTGCATGGCATCACGCCTCTCTCTCCTCTCAGCTGCAGTGTCAGAGGACCAGCTGCAGCCGACTGTTTGCCGTTTCCTGCGTCTGTTTGTGTATTTGAGTGCATGTCAGCTCTACACGGCACTGGGTTTCCTGTCTCCCTCTAGTAGGCTCCGTTTTTCTAATGACCAGGATCCTGCAACAGGGTGCATTCAGGCGTTCCAACTGTGACCGTCTTACAGCTGAGCATGCTGATTCTCACACAGTCACGCACACTCAAACATTCACACAGGGACAGCGAGACAATTAGGTGTCAATTTATTTTTCATGCATTGCAGAGACTTCGTTGTTCCAACTTCAATACTTGTGTTTCGCTACTGATATGAAAACAAATTATTCCATACACTTTTATGAGGAACAAGTATAACTTCAAATTAAAATGTATTAAAATAAGCTATTAAACACAAGCAGCAGTGCAATAATTTACAAACAAATCGAAATAAATTTAAAACACTGTCATATTTTCTTAATTATATCAATATCTAATCAAAGAAAGTTAGCAAGTTTAAACTATGTTTAGACACACCTCAAGCTGCATTCTTCTTATTTTGGCCACTTTGCAGCAGCAGAACACTGAGATAATATCTGCTTATAAAGAGATACAAGTATCCTTTTAAACTCCCAGCAGACATGCAGCAAGATTAAATTACATTTGGAATTTTTATAAATGGAAGTCCAATAGTTTCTCAACTTTCAGCCGATTTTATCTCTACCAAATTATGAGGCAAAAAGCGCACATTAATGAATAAATGCTCCATACGTTTACCAGCAAGACACTCATTTTGTCTGTCTGCAGTTTGCTGCGTGTAAGGCTATTTGCCTAACACGGCTTTTTACTGAAAACATCTGCCGGCTGCACCTGGAAACAAAATTAGCAAGAGGCTTTTGTGTCAGAAACAGAAACAATAAGCTGAAAGTTGAAAGACAAATTTAAAGCTGACTGAAACTTTTCCATTATTTAGACAGGAATATTGATTAATGCCTATGTGTCCTAAAGTCCAGCTTTTGGTACCTTGAAGATAGAGTTTGATAAAAAGGTAAAAACCGATAAAACATTTTATTGAAAGAACATATACCAGAAAGTCCTTAATTTCTACTAATTTAAAATCATATCTTGGTCATTAATGTTGTGTGGAATCAACTTTCCTGGAAGTCTGATAACAGCAATGACTGATTTGTCCCTCTTGTAATTTAAATATACATTGATTCCCTCACGTATTTAGTCAAACAGCTAAACCTCTGATGTGATTCTTACCTTTCCACAAACCAGAACCGAACTGCAGGTGCACTCTGCAGGGGAAGATTTACGATGCTCGCTAACCTGCAGACAGGTTCTCATTTCCCCTGGTTAAAAATACATTGAAGCAGGACTTACATTCCAGTAAGGACAGAGTACAAAGCGACTCAGCAGTTCTGAGCACCTGGAGCTGAGTGCAGTCTGTGCTGCAGGACCAAGGTCTTTGATGCTCTGCCTGAAAGTGAACCAGGGGGTAAATTGCACTTAAAAATTATGGATGGTCATATTATATGTTTTAGTTTCCTATTCATCCTCTTTAAATGTTATGTATACCTTGAGGAGTCTTTGTAAACACGAATCAAAAGTGGACCACATCTGACTGAAATAGCCCTTGAGTCTGTGTTTGACATTTAAATCATTGTCATTTAGATCTAAATCTGACCATAAGAAAATTGACAAAACCAAACAAAGAATACAAATAAACTCAATAAGCAGTTACCTTTACAGAATGTATGAATTTGACTGCCTGAAGATAGTAAGAAATTATGCAAACGGTATATTATTTCATTGGACAATAACAGGAGGCATTCTGTGCGTATTTGCTGTTTGTTTGTGTAATATATAAGGATTCTCTTTTTCTCAAATCCCTGTCTTTGTTAAAATGCTGCTTTATAGAAAATGAGCCTTATTCTACAGAAGTGGATTTTGCTTTGTAACACTAAAGCTTACTGCAAAGTGAATTCGATGTTGCCTTCAAGTCTTCTTTTGTGCTCAGCCAAAGTGTGTAAAAAGAGTTTTCAGCGCTTTTTTCACTAACAGTGTCTTTTTGGAATTTAAAGGTTGTTTCCTGACCTGCATGACGATTTCCAGGCAGACAGGTAACAAAAAACCGTTGAAAATAATTATTTGAGGTTTCATTGACTCAATGTGTTTTTTTCTCTGACCTGAATGACACTAAGATGAAGATAATAATGATAATAATGATAATAAAAGCAAGAAAATAACTGAATTGGTGATGTCGGAAGAGGGGCTTGCACATAAGATGACTCACAAGAGCAAAAAGCATTGGAAATCATATTTTTGCCAAATATTCATGGAGAAAGAAATGTACAATGCATTGTCCTACAAATACATGTCATTTAGGTTTAGTATGATTTATTCCAGAGAGGTATCATTAACTTGGAACAAAATCTAAAATAAACAAAGCAGCACTATTACCCATTCCGAAATTAAAATGATATTGTCGACAACAATAGATAAAGGGCAATATGGAGAATCACATCACTTCTCTAGCTTTTGAAATGTCATCAGTTCAAAATTGTTTGTGAGTTGTTAAGTTGCTTTAAACTCAATATGAGTCTAAAACAGAGCTGCTCCAAGCAGTTCCAACTAAATGTGTAAGACACTAGCAGGATTTTAATGTAAGAGCAAAAATATACGCAAACCCTGGCCAGCAGTAGTAACTCAGTCTATCCAGTAGAGGGCAGAACTGAGCTATTTTCAGATTGATGTAGCCTGCACAATAACACAGCCTTACAGTCCAGCAGCATATCAGCATAATTTAAACTTCTTAATGATACAATAGTAGTTTATAGAAACTGTCTTCACCTCTAAATCCTAAAATGTTGGATGTACCAATTATACAGCAATACATGTCAAAACACCTGGTGCTGCTCAGTGGGCACACCTTTTCACGACTTTACATAAACTATGAATAGTTTAAGCTCGAATAAATTAAGTCAAAAATAAATAAATAATGATCAAAATAGTTTCCAACTTCATCATTGTTGAATAAAGCATTACATAGCCACATGTAATTTTTTATGGGGTAAATTATAACAGACACTTATTTGATGGCATTCCTGGATCACAGATTAACAGATAATGGAACTGCATGTTGCAGCCCTTAGAATACAAGTACAGTTAGGATTGTTACTTAAAAAACTCTCATACTCTCCATAAGGAGGAGATACAGCCTTGTGATTAATTTAAACTCCTTAAAGTTTCACAGGTTTGGTTTCTTGGTTACTTTGGCTCTCAGACACTTTGCACCAGAGACGGTGAAAGGTTGATGACGTCAGATTTAGTTGGCATGCCAACTCAGAGAAAGGAGCATGTCTGAAATTCAGCTGCTGAGGAGCAGGAAATAGAAGAGCGCTCATGCAGCTTTGCATTATTCCTCTTTACTGAATTTCAACATGTTTGCCAGCTCACTGTTTTAAGCTAATTTAGTAATAGCGCTGATTGATATTGCATCTGAGTTCTTATCTCCAAGGACGCTGAGGTGATAATGAAGCACAGTTGGAAAGTCTTTGTAAAAAAAATGCAGCACAATGCCATAGTTACATCAAAGGGGGTTACCCAGGAAACCACCGTCGTCATGGAGACTGCATCACAAGGCGGGATTAGCGAGGAGCACGATGCGGGACGTTCTGCGCGCGCAATCGCTCCATTCATCCAGCTGTTGCCATCCTGTCGTCACCACCGCGCACAGGACCCTTAAACACACGATTATTTACACTTTATATATTTCATATATTCCCCTCTGCTCGCTCTGCCTGGACGTGCAGTAATGATTGACGAAAGATTATAATTACATTTCGAGTCAGGATCAGTTATTTTGCGTTTTATTTAATATAGGCTATCGGCAGTTCTGAATAAAAATACAATTTTACAAAAAACTATGATAGGCGTTTCCATCTACACCACATGGTGTGTTTTTACCTGAATAATCATGTGAACACAGTCCATCATCGCGACAGGTTATATATAACCTAAACAGACATCTGGCTAAATACTATTCATTACATTATTGGACAATGAAAACGTTTGTTTCGACGAAGCACAAGACTGGAGGGTTAATGCTATATAGGCTAGACTATGTTACATTTGTATCCCAATCATGAACCACAACAACTTTTGAATTAACATCACGATATGTAGGCATCGTATGGCACTATAGCCTACACTGCACAAATATAAGTTGTAACAAGCCGCATAAAGTAAAACAAACATTCCAGTGCAAATGTTTTGGGTCATATCAACACTTATTGATTTGTGAGAAATACTCAAAAGGTTTGAATCTACACTGGAGACACGTATAAGCAACATTTCTCACTTGCTTACATCAAAAATAATAATAAATGACTTGTTAAAACGGACATTTACGCACGTTCATCCACAGATATGGACTGACACATTATAATTGGCTATAGGCTATATAGAAAAATAAATAATATTGTGGCTGTCTTCATGCTTCATAAATGATGCCTTCTGGAGTTCATTTACACGTCTGTGAAGATCTTTTTGATGTTCACGTAGTTCTGGTTGTTCTCGGTGGTGAAGTTGGGCTGTTTGAAGGCGGTGTTGATGCTCTCCTCTATCACCATGTACTCAGACTTGCTGAGGGACGAGGAGCTACACGACCTCCTCAGCTCCTCCGAGGGGAGGTGCTCGCAGCTGTTGGTGTGCACGTACTGCGGGTGCTCCTCTCCGTCAGTTTCCCTGTGGTAGAAGTAGTTGAAATTTGACACAATCACTGGCACGGGTAAGGCAATGGTAAGCACGCCTGCTATTGCGCACAGCGACCCCACTATTTTCCCACCAATGGTCACCGGATGCATGTCTCCATATCCGACTGTGGTCATTGTGACCACTGCCCACCAAAACGCATCCGGGATGCTGGTGAAGCTGGACGCTGGGTCGTCTGCTTCTGCAAAGTAAACCGCGCTAGAGAAGAGAATAACTCCGATGAAAAGAAAGAATATGAGCAAACCGAGCTCCCTCATGCTGGCCTTAAGTGTCTGGCCCAAAATCTGAAGTCCCTTTGAGTGACGTGAGAGCTTAAAAATGCGAAAGACCCTCACCAGTCTGATCACCCTCAGGATGGCGAGCGACATCGCCTGCTGGCCGCCGCTGTTTTCCTTTTCGGCCAGCTCGGTCCCCAAAGTGATGAAGTAGGGGAATATGGCGACGATGTCAATGATATTCATGATGTTTTTGGAGAAGGTAGTTTTGCTGGGGCAGGTGAAAAACCTGACCAGCAACTCGAAAGAGAACCAAATGATGCAGAGGGTCTCTATCACAAAGAAAGGGTCTGTAAACGGGTTTGGCTTGTAGGGAGCTGTGCCATTCACTGTGGGCTCCACTGGCTCCCACTGTGCTGGGTCTCTTTCATCCCGAAATTGCGGCAGAGTCTCCATGCAGAATATAACAATTGAGATCAAAATAACAAGCACTGAAACTATAGCTATCCCCCTGGCTGGTCCAGAGCTCTCAGGGTACTCAAACAAAAGCCAAACCTGCTTTTGGAAATCATTTTTAGGCAGTATGCGTTCCTCTTCTTTTATAAAGCCTTCATCATCACGGAATTTATCCATTGCCTCCTCTCCGAGTTGATAAAACCGTATCTCCTCGGAAAAAATATCAATGGGCACGTTAACAGGTCTCCGTATGCGCCCCCCGGACTGGTAGAAGTAGAGGATGGCATCAAAGCTGGGTCTGTTCCTGTCAAAAAAGTACTCGTTTCTCAGTGGGTCAAAGTAGCGCATCCTTTTCCTGGGGTCCCCCAGCAGCGTGTCTGGGAACTGGTTGAAAGTTTTAAGTTGCGTCTCAAAGCGTAACCCCGAAATGTTGACGACCACCTTCTCGCAGCATCCCTTCCGGCCGCGCTCGTATCGATCCTCGGACAGGTGAGGCGTCGACAGCACCCCGGGGTCCTCCAGCATGTTTTCGGCCGTCATGACGCCCCTCTCCACTTCGACATAACCCCGACTCTCTGACGAGTTGCTGCCCGTGTGCCTGTTGTTGGACCGGGGTTGGATCGCGCCGAAGGTCTGGTCATCCATACAGGTGGTTTTCGGTGTGAAGTGGCAGAGTGCGGCACACCTCTCCCGGCCAGAGCCTACAGCTTCAGAGAGCCGCGGCCAACGCCACTCACATCTCTTCTAACCATCACCTATCTCCGCGTATCCACACAGGCGCTGCGCTCCCCTCAGCCTTTTCCTTTTTTTCTCACTTTACAAACACGTCGACACCCGCCCACGGCGTGCACATGTCTGACATACGTCCAACCCTCCCATTCGGAAATTTACTTCACACTTAATGTCGAGCGCACACACCTCCATTCAAGTGTGGTGAACATCCTTGTGGAAATCACATCCACACCTGTTCGATCGAAGTTGCATATATGTGGGTTCAAACAGGTATAAGCAGACATGAATCTATGTACTGCTGTGTTAAGTCACACATTTCTCTCTGTGTATATCAGAACACGCACAATGCCCTATTTCACCCCAGTCTAACACTTTTGACACATCAGATCATGTTGTCATCAGACATTGCTTCACTTTTCCCACAGAAACTGAGCTGATGTAATTGTTTTTTTTTTCAGAAACACTGACAGCAGAAACTGAACTGTGCATGCGCAGATATTCGCTTTCCAAAGCAGATGTAACAATATTTATTTGTGTTTTTCTAGTTGTTGAGTAGGAGTTGCTCTCCGTGTTGCTGAAAACAAGCGCGCACCAGCTTGTGAATCAATGCGCGCTCTCCAGCACACGAGCGTTAAGTTATGCATGTGCACACGTGTGTGTGTCTAGGGATGTTTTTATTAACTGAACACACAAAAGCCTCGGGATCAGTCACCTCATTTCCAGTAGGAAATGAAAAGCCTGTCTGCTATCTGTTGATAGAACCGCCTCAAAGAAGCGTCTCAAGTGTCATTCTTTTTTACAGCTGGATCTATGACCAAATGCAAAATCTGTGTTGTTTGTAATTCAAACTGACAAGCTTCATCAAAGACGTCTGTCACTGTCTGTAGCTTCAGGAGCACGCGCACATGCATAATGAGTTCAAATGGGATTCAAGGCTAAGGCACAATCTGCTCTTTTTATTCATCCAATCGTTTCCATTGTGCAACCCTTGGTTTAGATTTCCACATGTGAATCTCAAAGGAAAAGCTGAACCTATTCTTTCCCAATATGGCAACATCTTGCATGTAACCTTCTGTAAATGTACTCAGAAAATCCTCTTAAAGCTGATGCAAGTGATCTAAAAAAAACTATAGACCTCTTTTGCGCTGCTTAGAGAAACCCATCATAGACTGTGTTTACATGGACATGAATAAGAACAATAACCCATTTTTGATCAGGTTTGTTGAATATCCCGTTTGTGTTTTTAAGTAGACACCATATTCTGAGTATGAGCTTCACCACGAAAAAGCGGTTTATGTATGTCCAAGTAAACACACTTACTGTGGAGTAAAATTTACAAAAAGAAAAGCAAATGTTAGGTAATCCTTCAACTGCTCATCACATGTGTTAGTTGAAGAAATGGCTGGGCTATATTCCAATATTGTGATCTATAATGATCTTCTTTCTAAGATGTGATAAAAACATAAATCGATATACATTGTCTTACAAGCTGATACTAACTCAAATTGCATATTGTATTTAATTGTAGTACCAAATGTAAATACAACATGGACATCTAATATTGTATTGAATAACCAGAACAAATACTAATGTCTTATATATATTATATTTCATCCATTCTATTATATATATATAATATATATCAAGGAAAACTGAGATCTGAAGTCTGTCTAAATTGTCATCACTTTATAAATGTATAACATTTAAAATGTTGTGTGAAATTGTCATATTAAGCTTATTCATTCTTGAACTATGGCCAAAAGAGGCTTTGTGAGGCTTGCAGTGATCTGGAAACTTTGAGAGGCTCACAGTGATCTGGATACCCCTAAAAACAAGTAGAAGTTTAAAATTCCTTCAAAGTGTTCCGACATCCTGCTCACAAGACTGGGAGAGGCAGAATGACACCCAAAAACCGAATTTTTGTCGAAAGCACAGAGGCATAAAAATATCCTGAGTTGCCACATCAGGAAAGTGTGAAATAACTTCACAGAAAACAAAAGTGCTAAAACTCAATCTAACCTCAGATGTGCTGAGTGCCGTTTTCACAACAGTGTGGTCAGCAGTTTTTTTAGAATCTCAGATTTTGTTGATATTGTTCAAAGCACATTGCTAAACTTTTAAGTAACAATGTTTCACCTAAAACCACTGGGTTAAAATACTGGCATGTGGGAACCTACCCGTGACATAAAGGAACACTTCTTTGAAAAGTTATTTTAGTTCTGTCATTTGTCTGCTCTCTGCAACCTAGAGGTGCAGTGACCTTTGCGTTAGTCAGATTATCTTGCTATTTTACACAAAGTCTTAATATCTTTAAAAAAGGTGAACAAGAGACTTCAAACACAGAACATGGATCTACAGTTAAATGGTTAAAGAAAACATAAAATGCCAATCCTGGCTGGTGCCATCTTAATGAAAGGACCCTTGACCTCTGAACTTAACCCAAACAGACTATTACATTTAGACATGTTTTACATTTAAGGTGAAGACGTGGATTAATTGAAAGTTGAAAACAATATTAAATATTCTCTTGATCACGCTTCTCCAAAGTGATCAATTGCTGCCTTCTCTTTCACTGATAAAGGTGGAGTGAAATTCCTGATATCTGACCAGTCATGATTTCCAAATGAATATTTAGAAGTTGAGATAAAATATGCGGAATAAAGTGTTAAATGCAGTCCTATATTTCACATATCGTATGACAAGCTCGCTCCACAAAACAAATTGACACTGTTGTAAGTTTGTTATTAAAATGCTGCCAGGAGGCACAGTACCTTTCTTAAGCTATATAATAAAACTAAGGTGTTTTATTAACTCAGCTTTGTAAATTCAATGTATTGCATGACAGTTAATATTGAGCAGAACGTTAATCATGCTCTTATTAAAAACCTCTCAGTTAAAGTGCAAGACATTTTTGTCTGCAATTCTCATCTCCATGGCAACTCAACATCAAGTGTTTTGTAAAAGAGGAATGGAGAAAAGATGAAGTTACATCATTTCCGATCCAAATCGTGCAGGAGAGGAACCGCCATAAGACTTTTTTTTTTTACATCCCCGCTGAGAAATGAACACGTTACATATGAGGATTAAAAATGAGCGAGGCTGGGTGTTTTTGTTTTGTTTGGGATTGTCGACTGTAATCATCAAACGAGAAGGAAATGAATGAAAAGAGGGCAGATATAAAGCTTTGGGTGCACTTTATTTCTATAACAACACTCTTTATCAAACAGCTCTTGGTTATGAAAGCCTTGTTCCCTCTTTGTTTCTTGTATCCACTTCACTCCCCAGTTTAATACCATAACTGAAAATAAATTAAATGTAAATTCCTCTGGATCATGCAAACAGTATTCATGCTTGTCAACATAGACTGTGTTCGAAAATACGATTTGCCTGATTTCTCTTTAGTTTAGATGAACTCCTAATGATATAAGGGGCTGGGGATTACCATAGTTGATGGCTACAGCCTGAGACCGAGTCTTCTACATGCAGAAAAAGTGCTGTCCTGATTACATTGTTATGCATACTGTATATGTGCCTTTGTGGGTTTGACAGAGAGGGGGAAAAACAATCCTAAAGATTCCACTACAGTATGCCTTTTAAACATGTATTGTATACCTGTGGTGTTTGTTTTTATTATTTTATTATCTTTGCTTTGTAATGCCTGTTGTAAAATGCCATTATATAATGTGTTTTTACTGTATTTATTCCTAAAAAGTCTTTTAATTTGTTTTGAAAAGCACTTTGAATTGTCACGTACAGAAAAGTGCTATATAAATAAACTTGCCTTGCCTTGCCTTGCCTTGCCATGGTTATAATGTAAATCCCATGCAGATACCATCAAAGTGAGGGAGAAGGTGTCAGGCTTGATATCCAGTCCTTTTTTCACAGTATCAACGCTAGCGATGATTTATTGTCTTTCACACAAGCCAAAGATTTTCCTTAGATACGGGCCTTGCTGTACACATGCCTATATCAAATCTCAAATGCATTCACAAATGCGTAATAGAGTTTTTATTCCACAAGGTCACGCAACCAATTTTCTAACCCATCCTTTTTGCCTGCTGAGGATAGAAAATACCTATTGTGTATCCAAACCTCTGCAGCTGAAGGCCGCTAAAGATAGACTTTTTATCAGTCTGGGAAGTAAAAGAAGAAATGACTTATTAACTTTGGCAGAAGCTGCAATTTAAAAGAGACATTATAAATTGCATTGTGCTTGTGTCCCGGAGGGAGAAGAGGGCATTTCATATAATAATCCCTTTCCAAAAGATCTTACTAGTATTTCTCATTCTTCAACATTGCAGATGCTGTCAGCAAAAAGAGGGCTGGTTTCCATCAAAAGTGGCAATGCTTGCTTTGAGTAATGAGGAGCCAGGCTTCATTTTCTGTCTAGTTCTCAGCACACACAGGCTGATCAATAGATGCAGAGAGAGAGACCAGAGTCTATCGATCGGTCCTGCATTGGCTTTGATCCCTGCCAGTGCACAATCATTACACATTCACACTGTCCCTGCAACAACTATCATGAGTCAAAGCGAAGGCCAAGGTCATAAATAATGCAACAACACCTTTCCTTGCCACAATGTGAAGCCAGACGAGGGGTTAAATGATGTGCATTGTAACAGTTTCAGACTTCTGTCTCAGTCAGTATCCTGTACCGAATGTACTAAACTCATGGGAATAAATACATTGACTAATCACTCATTGGATAATACAAAGGCAACCATGAATCTTAGAAATCATCAGGTAAATAGGATACTAATTTATTTCTCAACACTATGTAGCAATGTGAAATCTTTTTATTTTAAAGTGCTTCCTTTTTGTTCTTATAGGGGCCGTAATATGCAAATGTTCAGGTTCATATTTGTATTGTGTGCCTCTACTGTGACATGTGTACATGCTATAATCTTTTCAAACTTGTTGGAGTTGTGTGGGAGAAAATCTCAGTTTGGCGTGAACTTGCCTGGTTTTGGTTAACTTTAGGAAAAGGTTTTAATTTCGGTTTAATGTAAATACAGTTCCTTTAGTCCTCTACTTCATGACAGTGTTGACTTTTTGTGCATGTAACCATGAACATGATCTTTTTCAGACTCATAACAGCGCAGCTGAGTAAAGCAATGATTTGTGCTCAATGCTAACAAGCATGATATCATGCTTTCAGTAACAACACTAACATGCCAGTTTAGCTGACAATATTAACCAGTTCATCAACTAATTTAGCCTGTTAGCATACCTTACGATTAACAGAAATGCTCTGAACACAAACTACAGCTGAGGCCGATGGCAATGTCAATAGTTTGGCAGGTATTTGGTGATAAACTGAAGTATTGGCTTTTGCCATAACGATGGCGCTAGATGTAAAGAGTAAAGAGCTATGCAATAGAAATCCATGCAATGGTTGTAAAGACATTTGACTCAAAACCAAAACATGTCAACCTCATTGTGGTACTAAAGGAATGTCAGTATCTACAATGTCAGAGAAAGACTAGACAGATATGTTTTCAATAAACATTTAATTGCCAATAAGTTGAGAACCCGCTTTGTTTGAAATGAAAAACAAAGTTCAGGTGGCATCATGTTTGCATTTGTAAATGCGAACAATACTGTATATAAGCATTATTTCTTGAAGACAGTTTGTAAAAGGTAATACAAATAGTTTTATGTGTATGGGTCACACTATCCTTTTCATGCTAACATCTTGTATTTAAAATGCTGTATGCTTCACTAAGTCTCTCACCAACAAGGAAATATGAGCAGCTGCTGCCACAATGATGCATAAAACAAGCGTGACACACATGAAAGACGGCGAGGGAATTAAACATAGCATCTCATCAACTTCTGTGCCTTAATTTTACGAGTGCACTTCAAAAAACAAACACAAAACCCAGAGCTCACAGGCACGCCACTTACCAGTGCATACTTATGTGCATACATAATGATATACTATGTCAGACATGCACCCACAGGAAACATAGATTCTTCAAGAAGAACAGTTTCTCGCATTGGAAGGCAGAGAACATAAAATTAAATGTTTGTACGTTTGTACTGAAACACAATTCCCATAACTGAATGATAAATACTTCTGATTAGCATCATCTGACCTTTAAAAACGTGGGTAGGATCACATCTGCATTTTGATCAGGGTCCTGTGGATTCAAATTGGCATTTGAGGTACAGTCGCAAGCTCTCCTCGGGGATGTGACACACGTACAAAGAATTACAGGGGCAGATACGGCGTGCGTGACGTGGTTCATATCTCGTTGCTATTCCAAACCACATCTCTGCAGTGTGAAGGTCGTTGGCATGAGGAGGAAGCATGTTGGGGAAAAGATCCAGCCTCCTGGATCAGAGATCACTGGGGAGAACGATCTCCATGGCCCCTGCATGACATGCTGTCACAGTTATAGATTAGTGGGGCTGCACAGAAGGACCCCCCCCAGAGCATTGGATCACTGCTTTATGTCCTGAGAGGAGTTAGTTTGTGGTGCACAGAGACCACCAGCCTGGGCCTGGATGCTAATAAAGTCTCCTCTATGGTAGAATGAGCCAGCACATCGTTTTGACCAAAAAGTTGACAAGCAGGTGGTGAAGAGGCTGCCGAAAAGAGGAGGCTCCAATGGGGTTGCTTTCATACAAGTTTTGGGTTGTACAAAAACAAATGAAGGGTCTAAACCTGAATAACAATGAGTTATGATCACCACCTATGCAAAAAATATGAAGGAATTACACCAAACTCGTTAATGGTCAAATTGATAAGGGCTGGAAGTAAAGATTATAAAAAATGTTCATGTGATAAAACAATATAAATAGAATAAGTCTGAAACCCACGATGGTATTCATTAGGTTAAAGATAACAAAAACATAAACATGTTTTCATATTTAAGAAGATGTTGAATTTAAATGTTATTGGGTGTTTTTGCGAGGTAAATTATACTAATAAATGTAAAGTCTAATCATTGCAGATGTTCAATTTAAAGTTAAGACTTAAGGTGATAAAGAGTGTATAACACCCAATCATCTGTACACACCCGGTTAATATACATAGGCTATCAGAATTTAATCAACAAAAAAAACAGTATGTTTATAGCTTCAACGTTGTTCTTGGAAATACGTACAGCACCCCGCTGCATTTTTTCTGCAAATTATCAGGCTTGCACCTCCCTGCAGTAGTCGGCGCGAAAGACATGTTTGAAGTGTGAACCACAGTTTGTAAGGAGCAGATGGGCTGACTAATGGAACTCCTGACTGGAGCTGTGAGATTCTCGATGCCAAATCGCAGTGCGAGATGGCAGAATGTCTCATTGGGATTGTAGCAGGCCGCAGCAGGAATCACCAGGATGAAGAGGAGCAAGAACTCAATTAAAATTGTTATCACAATAAACAACACCAGGCATATGCTTAGTTAATTTCGGTATACTTGGCTGCGGATGAGGTTAATGATTTACTGGGAGCATGAAGATATAGGAGGCCCCAAAAACAGTATTTCAGCTCTGAAGAATACTGATATGAAATATTATAAAGATAGATTTGTATTAGGGTGTCGGAGGAATTTCAAGAAATGCACTTCTTGTGTTTTCAAACAGCCACCAAACTTCCCTTTAGTGAGCAATGTATTCCAGGGTAAAATACCCACGAGGCACACTGACCTTTCCAGGAAATCCATATGAGAAGAATACACAATGTGTGTTTTCTATGAGGGATGTGAAATAAATGTCTTTATACTTCAAAGTCACACTTTAATCTGTCTTTAAATGTGAGTGAGGAATTGATTGTTTAATGGCAATCATGATGTGTTAAAGGCCAATAACATGTATCCAATTATTCTACCACTACTACTAAGAAGGCATCAAACGTTCATTTTGTGACTTACAGAATTGAAGAAAGAGATTAAATGATTATTAGAATATTACTTCATTTAAATAACCATTTTTAATTGCATGATACATACATGCACAGGCTTCATTCATAGTCTTTTCCTCACTATAAAAGAGTCTAACATTTGTTTTTACAACAACTATGTTTAACAAATGGATAAAGTCTTCAAAAAAACATTAAAACATTTTCTTAAAAGTCCACGGGAAACTGTTTTGTAAAAATAAATACAATTGTAATCGATTGAAATGTAAATTTGTATTTCTATGCTACTTGGATCATCCAAGTAGCATAGAAATGCACAAAATGTTATAGCCATGACTCCGTTAGGCTCAACATTTGGCTTGGGCACTTTGAGCTACTGTAAATGCTAACACCAGCTTGTTAACAGACTCATAACGAACTTGCTAATGTTTAGCACAGTTACAATGTTCACTATCTCAGTTAAACATGCTAAAATCTGATAATTACCACTGAAAACAAGTACAGGTGAGGCTGATGGTGATGTCAGTAGTGTCGCAAGTGGATTTGAAAAATTATAATTCTGTCCAAATTCAATGCTATTCATCAGATTGATGGGAAGACATTTCACTCAAATGTCAACCTAATGATGGAGCTAAAGGAAAAGTCAGTGGATCACCAAGTGCCACGAGGATAAATAATGTGTTAACATTAATGTCCAAAATGTTGTACCAATCTCTCATGTTGAATTATGGAGCACTAGCAAGACAGAATGCTGCCATCAAACAGTCCTGCCTATCAATTTGCAACAGTGCTTATAATAAACTCATTAATAAACCGTGAGAAAAAAGGGTAGATATACACACAGAATCAATACTGATGCACACCTTTAGTTTCTTGTAGACAGATGCATTGGAGGAAAAGTGAAGAGAGGCGGTTATTTCCACACACTGTTTTTACATTTCATTTTTAAATTGGCAATTAAATATCTGAGAGAGCCAATGTTTCAATCTGAGAGAATATCTCCGCGTTCACCTACTTTTCTATGAATTTATGTTACTAAGCCTGTATTGAAAACAATTTGCCTAAAGATGAAATACATTTAGATGGATAATATACAGTAGGGCAACCATTTGAAGAACTCCCATATCTCAATAAGCTGGACATTTTTGGGCAGACTGCCGATTTTGTAGTATTTGTTGCCATCATTGAGGAAAAAGTCAGGAGGAAGAAGAAAATAAAAAGAAGCAATTGCTGTAGGTCCGATACACCAGCAAATCTGTATCTGTATCCATGTGTAAAACCAATATCAGGGTGCTTGCAGATGACATCGCTTTGATGGTATTTTGGCATGCTGATGTTTACCGTGGTAACCATGGTGAAAGGGGTGCAATGATGCAACCAGAAATGTTTCTGCTCAGTATACTAGGCTGTGAAATTACGACTTCCAGATTACATTTTACAGTTTGCTGCCCACCAAACACTGCTCTCCCAGCAGCTGAACCCCCACATGTATACATACACAAAGTCACACACACACCAACAGGAATTCATAGAGACACACACACACACACACACACACACACACACACACACACACACACACACACACACACACACACACACACACACACACACCAACAGGCATTCAAAGACACACACACCAACAGGCATTCATAAACACACACAGGAAGATAAACAAAGCAGGATTAGATGTATGCTACTTATTTGGCTTTCATTTCCTGCCATAGGGAGAACACATACTGTATATGGCCCCACATGTATGCTCACGTGCATTTCTGTAAATTAGTTCACCCACAAACAGTACTTCTTAAGCATGAAAATACACACAAGCATAAAAGTTTCAGAGGAAAAGAAAAACAGATAATAATTTGTGTGTGTGTATTTGAGATGTTCTCTTTTGATCAAATGCTCTTCGCAGCCCCAGGTAGAGTAGCTTCTCATTATGCTCCGCGTCTCAGCATCAGCACAATGACAGGAACATCATTAATACTTCAGTCTCCCCTAACACCTGGGAGGCTGAATGGATTAGAGCTTTCTAAAAGGCGAAAATACACCTCTTAAAATGACAATTATGTTGCAATACCAATTGGGTCTTATTTGACATGTTTTCATCAGTTTACTTGCTGAAATCAGGGGAATTTTGCAAAAAATCAGGCCAATCCTGCAAGTTTGAGAAGAAAAAGGTTGTAACAGACTCAGGGTGTGTATCAGAGTAATAGTCTAGTAACAATATATGCAGAGTAGCAAGAGACAGATTTTGAAAAACATTTCATTTAACTAGGTCGCTTTCCTTTAAACCCGTATCCCAGTTATTTTTCAACAAAACAACAGAACAATAAATAATATCCAGACTACAGTACGAGGCAAGCCCTATAGCACTCAATCCTAAATTTTACATATTGCAACCGCAAATATATATTTTGAAAATACATATTCAGGTTTTTATAGTCAGGCTCTCTATTGTACAGTACATGTTACAACTTCAATCCCAAACCGACATAAAGCTGCTAAAGAAAAAGTCAAGAGTCACAGACAACTGGGTGTGTAACACTCTGCAAAACGAGTGAACAAGCTTGTGTGTGTGTGTGTGTGCACATTTGTTATATTAATATTACATATTTCGATATTTTTAGATGCATCAGGAAATTATAAAACATATTCCTCAACAATAACTGTGTTAAAATGTTGCATTTACAACTGGATTTTTCCCCCCATTAATATGATAAAGTACTTTGTCTTTTTCATCTGGGCATTATACATATTTGTTTAGGTTCAATTATATAATCTTCAGCAAAAGTGACTTCTACATTATTTCCCCGTCAGTTAGAATTAATTTGCATGGCCCTCATCTATTTTTCTATTTCCATTTTTTACAAACGCAATATGCAGAATTTCCCTGGCAGTCTGAAACTGATTCTATTCTACTTTTGAATTCCAATGTAAAAGAGCCTATCATCTAAACTCTACACATTTAAATGGATTACATTAAGCCCAAAACTCTTAACAACCCTAAAGTGGCTTGGGAGCAGGATTTGGGGGAGAGCTGACAGACGGGACGTGGGAGAGTGTGCTGGGGTCAGTTCACACCTCCTCAATATGTGCCAGAAACAGTCTTAAAGTTGAGCCTCACATGCATTATACCCATGCTAGACTAGCATGTTTCCTGATGCATGAAGCCTCTGCAGACCCTCCACATGTTTTGGACATGCCTCTTCTGCATCTCTGAATTTTGACAACATGTGTCATCACTTCCCCACGGCAGATGGATAAAGAATGTATTATAATACAAATAGAGAAGATTTGATTTTTTCTGAACGGTTAACTGGGAATTTTGAGAAAAGGACACCTTATTTGTGCTACTCCTGTGGCTGGGACAACCCGATATCACGGCAAGACGTGAACATGTGACGATTTACCATGCTGGGAGACGTGAAGATGTCACGATTTTGTCCCTTCAAACGTGACAGTTACACGGTATTGTTAACCCATGTTAACCAGTGGAGAAATAACCGGAAATGCCAAGCAAATGCTACCCCGACGGTCGGTTGTTATTGTCAATATTAATATAATAATGATTTATTTTTTAATAGTCACACTCGATTACGCCGATTTTCTTGTTGCCCCAGCTGGTCGACACCTCTTTTAGCTGAAACAAAGGCTACATTAATGTATTAAATCGATATTAATCCATGCGTGTGGATGTGGATTTAACGGACGTGACGCTGTGCGATTGAGTTGCCAGGCAACAGCTTCGGTTCAAGTTAAATGAACAACTCTTCAACTACAACCGTAGTTATATTTAAAAACATGTTAGAAGGCCTCACGAAATACTTTAATGCAAATCAAAATGTAAATGTGAAGGAATGTGTGTATAACAAAATACATCGGTGATAAACGAAACCGGAACATGACGTAGGCAAGATCCTCAGCTCGATGATTGGATGGTTTAGAAGCAATGCATGCTGGGATTTGGTGTTTATGTGATGTGAAATCTGAAAACCTTTTTTAAAAATAAGATAATACTTTATTCCGAGTGTGCTTGCTTTTCTCTTTGAAAGTCATCCCACAACGGCATTGTAATACACGGTTCGGCTGCATT
>NW_011349893.1:0-5610 GCF_000735185.1 Notothenia coriiceps
CATCGCTACACCCCAGCCAGAGCTTTAAGGTCTGCTGACCAGCTGCTGCTGGTAGTGCCCAAGACCAGGCTCAAAACCCGAGGGCACCGAGCCTTCGCAGCAGCTGGCCCCAGGCTCTGGAACACTCTGCCCCTCCTTGTGAGGTCGGCCCAGACCCTAGGGGTTTTTAAATCAACTCTTAAAACACACTTCTTCTCCCTGGCCTTCTAGTCAGAGCGGAGCACGACTCATGACTTTTATTGTGATTTGTAGTACCGGTAATGTGTTTTTATGTGATTGTAGTATTTATTACATGTACAGCACTTTGGCCCGACCAAAAATCGCTTTTAAATGTGCTTTATAAATAAACTTTATAAATAAACTTTGATTTGATTTGATTAAATGTGAACTGATATTCATATAAGTCAAAAGAATGACAAACACTATCTGTTTTATCTAGTAGCACTAGACTTCACCTATGGTTGGCTTGATGAAGGTTCTTTCTGACTGTAGGAGCTAAGTCTAGTACTAAAACTGCCTCCGGTCCTCACACACATTCCCACTATGGAGGTCAAAAACCATATCCGCTTTTGGGGTCAAAACTCAACCAATCGCATGACACAACACCCTAAAATACCTGAAAATACAGCAACACCCTATGGCACCCGCAGTAAATAACTCACTCTGGTGACAGCTTGTAATAAGACCTTGAGAGGTATGGACGACTCTTAAAAACATGTTCCAAAGTGGGGAAATTATGGTTTTAAGGAATTATACTGCACTCATCTGCAAGTAAACTTCATCCTGATGAATAATATCTGGTTCTGATGTAATGCATCACTGATGACGGGTTGCCTCTCATCTCAACACTTCAAAGGCACACTATTTTAAAGGAAGCAGAATTTCAAGCTCAAACTCTGAACATAACCTGGTCCGGATGCCATGGCCATCTAGCCAGGTTAAAAGAGAGCCACCTTCGCAGTACGGAATACTCTGGCTTTAGGCTCGACATACCTCACTAACACACTGATCTGGCTTGGTAGTATACCCCCCAGTTCTCTCTTGCTTTCAACCTATAATCCTCTACCCCACTCAGGACTGTTTTTATTGTTTTTATTCCTCTTATTTTCTTGTAAAGCATCTTTGAGCACTGGGAGTAGCACTGATATGATATGATGTGTTACTATTCATTAATATCTCTCCTTCACTGTCTCTCCTCTGTAGGCGGGGCCAGAGTTCGTGCCCACTGCCTCCTGGTTGTCCATGGTGCTGAACACTCTGCTCAGCATCAGCAGCTACCGGCCCTCAGGACAGGTGTTCCCATGGTTCCTGCACGTGAGTCTCAGATACTGTAAATGTATACCAGGTCACAGCAGATAGTCCTTCTGAAGTTTGAATCCAGTGTTCAATCTTACTCTTGATATACCATTGAGGCTTAAAATACAAAACCATTAACATCACCTCTTAATATGTATATTAAATCAATGTAACAACAAGGGTTAGTCATGCTTGATAAGGTGATTTTGGTTGTTGCATCATGACAAAATGAAAAAATACATTTAAGTATTCAAATTCTAATTCCTTCAGTTTGTACACATATCCCCACATATTGTATGTTCATCACATTTCAAATTCACTTTAAAGTGAGTAAACCAGACTATTTTGAAAATTGATAATTGTTTGTTTTTTTCTTTTCAAAATTACTTATTTAAATAGTTATGGAAAATAACTGACAAATCAATAATAAAAAGAATGCCTTGTTGTTCTCTTACAGGCATCATTGTATGCTTTGTCTCTGTGAACATCTAGTCCAAATGTGGTCTGATCATTATCTCCAGAGATACAGTACATGGGATTAGGCTGCAGGCCCCCTTCAGAGGAGCCCAAATGTTCAAGGTTCCAAATAATTTAGCAGGAAAGATTTTTTATACAACCATCCATTTCATAAAGTAGAAATATTAAAGTAGTCAGTTGTCCCCTCCTCGCCCCCTGTACAGCGCTCCTACTCGGGGGAGAACACGGCGAGCGCGATCGCCCGCTCCTGTGCCAGCCTGGCCCTGTCCCTGCTGGTCCCGGTGCTGGTGGTGTGGCAGAGGGAGGGGCTTCTCCAGGTCCTGTCTGCGCTGCAGGCCGGGCTGCCGGGCTCCAGCTCCGCAGAGGACTCCCAGGCCCTGCAGTTCCACTCCGGCCTGGCGCTGGGCATGGTGCTGTCCAGCCTGCACCAGCAGCGCCTCAGGTCTGTGGGGGTGACGCAAACACACGTTGACCAGAGGGGGGGCTCATTTTAGTTAACAAGCCACATACTGCAAAATCTGATCTGTTCACATTTAATGAACTATCATTAACACATTTTGAACAACCTGAAATGTATTCAGAAAAATAAGTGTAATTTCAACAATATCACTCCTCAGTTTATCATTTACACATTAATTACAACTCACAGATCTCAGTATCTGGGGAACTGAACAATATAGTATTTTACTTTATGATCAAAACTACTTTGTAGGTTCAGTAATCCCACTTCCTTGAGAATGTATAACATTTAAATTAATTAAATTAAACAGTATTTACAGTTAATGTCTTTTCTGTCATTTTTCATCCAGCCAGATTGGAGGGCCGGTTTTGGCCCACAGGCCTTATAGTTGACACCCTTGCTGTAACTCACCCTTAATACTGTCTCTGCTCTGCAGTGACGTCTCGGTCCAGAAGGACACTGATGTCCTCCGCAGCGCTCTGGACGCTTTGGAGGGCAGCGCCTTCAACCCCGACCTGGAGTACAAGTCAGTGCTGACTCTGAGCCCTGACACGTGATGTGAAGTGGGGGAAATAATATTCTGATTCTTTACTTCATGCATAGAAGTCCTAAAATCACACAGTGAACATTCAAGTTGAATCAGAAATCCTTTATTCGTCTCACAGCAAAGGGGCAACGCAGACTAGCTTAAGATAAGATAAGACTTTATTTATCCCGAAGGAAATTATTGTGCCGAGTTACAAAAACACAATAAACACAGCAGCAGACTAGTACAACTGTACACTAACAGTGCAGTATAAAGAGCAATTAAATATCTTCAGGAAACACAGACGGTCACATAATGAATGTAAATATTAACTTATATGCAGTGCTGAAAGAAGTACTCACATCTTATACTTAAGAAGAAGTCCTAATAAAGCAGTGTTTGCTTTATTATGACTAAAGCAAACACTCGTGGACTCAAGTCCTGCATTCAAAATTATACTTAAGTAAAAGTACAAAATAATTTGCATCAGAATATATTTAAGTACCACATCTAAAAGTGCTCGTTATTCAAAGTGGCAATTTTTTTAAATAATATTAGTTGGATTAATAATTGATTCATGTGTGTCTATCTCCATCCTTAACAGAACATCATAGTGTATTAGTTGATTTCATGTTTGTATTAATAATATAAACCTGCAAAAGTAATTAGTAACATTTGCTGCCAGAGTGTAGTGGAGTAGAAGTATGAAGTAGCATATAATGAAAATACTCCAGTAAAGTACAAGTGCCTGAAAAATGCACTTAAGTGCAGAGTATTTTCCATAGTTACTTTCCACCACTGCGTATATGATAGAGGCAGGCACCCGTTAACTGAATACAAATCAAATAAGTAAACATTGGCCAGAATTCTCCACTGTCAAATCAAACTTGAGTGAAAGTACTTTCAGCAGAATGTCAAAGTATTCATTATGCAGTAATCTTTGAGATTGATGTTACTTGTTACAAACTTTCCATAAGCCAAGGCGATGTATAAATGCTCAGATTTGTACCACCATGCCAACCAGTAGGGAATAACAATACAATACAAAGAATGCATAAAAGCTACAACATGTGACTTTACAATGAACCCAGTGTTCTGACCTTGAGTCTCCCCCCTCAGCACGGGCTGTGTGCTGGGCCTGGGTCTGGTGCTGGCCTCTATCTGCAGCAGTGGACAGACGGAGCAACAAGTCCACGTGTCCCAGACCCTGGACAGACTGCTCTCCACCCTGCAGGACAGCAGCGGGCAGGGGCGCATGCTGCAGGAGGTACACCCCCCCCCCTCTCAGAGTGTTTGCTATCCTTTGATAAGAAAAGTATTTGTTATTTTATTTATTTCTTCAGTTAACTATGTTTTTCTCTTTTGGTGCAAATTTGCTTTTTGAGGAATGTTTTTTTAAATCCTTAAAATAAGAGACAAATCACCTGTGGATGGCAGAGAACTCAAGGCTTCATAGTTTGTTCAGGTTCTCCCTTTCTAGAATCAGAAACAATGTTATATATTTGTATATATTGTAGCCAATTTCCACTAACTCACAGGATATATTTGAATATAAAGCTACTGTATCCAATTGTTGTATGTAAATAGTTTATACATTATACATATATATTTATACAGTATGTTATATGTTTAGCAGATTGGTGTACAAGAGAGTATTCTTATTTATTCTGTATATTTTATAGTGTTTATAAACTCTTCTGAATATATTTATTTTCTACTGAGGATATGTATATATAACAGCATAATAGATGTCGAGCAAGCAGGCTGAAGGTGTATGGCAGGGCTATTCAACTACACATTCAGTTGGGCCAGATTTTATAACTACAAAATTCAGCTGGGCCAGACATTCAGCGGCCTGTAAAAAGCGGGTAGTGACACATTTTAAACCAACACATATTACTGCGATGAAAAACATGCAATTTTTATTCATTGTTCATCTAACAAAGGTAGGTCAAAAAGTGCATAAAAACACAACAAATTAGCATTAATTTAACAGAATCTGGAGAAAAAAAGTGCACAGTTGTAGCATTACATTTGTTTGCTTTAGAAGTCAAATATTCAGGTTATGTTTTTTGAACCAGGCACATCACAAAGTGCATTTACTGAATACAATAATAGCAGTCTTAATAAATGTCCTCACATACAAAAAAACAGCTAAAGAGCTCCAATGCAACACAAAGAGGTAGTACTGTAGCAATACAATTTTTTCACTTTTCAAGTAATAACAAAAAAATCATATGTTTTGGTCACATTTGAACCCAGACACATTACAAAGCGCATTTAAATGAATACAGAAAGAACTGTCAAACCCTTCAGTGCACAAACCCATAACAAGGGATACGGGTAACTATATGAATGAATACTACACTACACGTCTACTATAGTAAACTAGGTGCTTACTATCACCTCATTTGTGATTTGTCATCGCTGACTTTCTCGATGGGAGAAGGGACATTTTTTGTTTTGAACAAGAGCAGTGATTTTTGGCTCATAGGATGTCAATGCAATCCTAAGACATTGGTGAAGAGTGCTGTCAGTCAGGGAGCAGCGAGTGCTACTTTTGATTGAGTTCATGTGTGAAAAGCTTGATTCACATGCGTATGTTGATCCAAACATACTGAGCACACAGATCGCTACTTTCTGAACGTTAGGGAACTGCTGTTTTTTGACATCATTCCAAAACCTCGCTGGCCCGTTAGTGCGCTGCATGTCAATAAGTCCCAGTGTATATTTCCCCTTGTCGATGCAGGGGACCACTTCCTTTGCTCTGGTTGATACGTCCCCCTCTATTGCAACAGTGAAGGGGTCTCTGGCAAAGCCCATCATCACCTCTGTGGGCAGAGCAAGTCCA
>NW_011349894.1:0-3950 GCF_000735185.1 Notothenia coriiceps
CGAGCAGCAGCGTTCTGGATCAGCTGCAGTTTTCTGATGGATTTCTTTGTCAGCCCTGTGAATACACTATGGCAGTAGTCGAGTGGTATAGACTACTTACTTTTTAAATTCAGATGTTGACACCATACTCAGGAAAGACCTTTAGATTATGATGATTTGATGAAGAGTAAACAATCCAACATTTCATTTAGTAACAAAAACAATGAGCGGGTTAACTGACAATTCACTGGCAGCTCTTTGTTCTATTTTTGTTCAAACGTTTTTCACAGCGTCTTAAATCTGAAGATTTGCTGCTTTGGCTTTAAAATATTTTAAAATGTTTCTAGTTTTTCCTGCAATCATTATTTGTATATACTCTAAGTACATTTTAATAATCTTACTTAAATACTTTTACTAACAGTAAGTACCATTCTCAATGCAGTACTTTTACCTGAAATTCAGTATTTTTACAGTCTGGTATTTGTACTTTTACTCAAGTAAAGAATCTGAATACTTGTTCCACCACTGGCCCTTATACACACTACTAAAACAATTGTGTAACTCTGTAATAATAAATGTCTACCTATGTGTGTATCTGTACGGCTTATTTAAATCAATGTTTATTAGTTATTTTGTGAAATATGAAATATCTGGCCTCTCATTCTTTTATTATATTCGCTCATTCATACAATACAACACTCTGAGAAGACACAATAAGTAGGAACACATGAAATATATAATCTTTTGTTCCAAACTTCCCTCTAACTGCTGTCCTTGTGATCGGTTAGTGTGTCTCTTTATATCTGTATCTCAGTGTGTGTGTGTGTGTGTGTGTGTGTGTGTGTGTGTGTGTGTGTGTGTGTGTGTGTGTGTGTGTGTGTGTGTGTGTGTGTGTGTGTGTGTGTGTGTGTGTGTGTGTGTGTGTGTGTGTGTGTGTGTGTGTGTGTGTGTGTGTGTGTGTGTGTGTGTGTGTGTGTGTGTACCGATGTTAGCAGGGAAGGGCACCTCGTGCACGGCGGGGTCCAGGTTGATGACGTAAGGAGGAGATTTACGAGTGTGGAGGTAAGACGTCAGCCTCTGGAGGAAACAACAACCAACACTTATTTATCCTAAACAACAACCAACACTTATTTATCCTAAACAACAACCAACACTTATTTATCCTAAACAACAACCAACACTTATTTATCTTAAACAACATCTATCACTTATCCTTTAGATTGAATTATATATTAAAAAATGTTATCTTGTTATTATTTAGTTATAATGTTTTTCTTATTTCAGTTATTATTTTATTATATAATAATATTTATTATATTTGTGATCATATATATATATTTTTACCGATTTTTTATTCAAAATTGTTTTCAAATGTTTTGTAAAAATGTTTGAAACAAAGAATGTATTCAATTCTTATTTTTATCACTTAATTTTTATGGTTTTAGTAAAACATTATTATTGTTGTTGCGCTACGAAATAATAATTAATCTCAACCATATCTGTGTTTGTGTTTTATTGATCTCTCTCTCTCTGTGTTTTAACATTGATTTAATACCGTTATAATAATGGAATTGAATCAACATAGTATTAAAAACAGTGTCAATACTATTAATACTGTTTTTATAATGTATTGATACTGTTTTTCATACCGCTTTTAATACTATATTGATACTGTATTTATAACTGTTCTAATACTGTTTTGATAATGTTATATCAGTCTTATGCCTAGTCACATGGTAAGCTATACCAAGTGTGTTGTTGAGTTACAGTTTCCAGATTTAGAGAGACCCATGGCTAATTATCAAGGGATGTATTCACTTAAAGTGAGCTGACGCAGAGGTCAGAGGGAGTACAAAGAGGCCCTCAGGTCATAATACAGTTAAGTCTTTGTTATTTAATTACTCCTAAAGACCTCATGAGATAATGACCTTTCGACATCTGGACAAGTAATGCATTCAGAGGGAAAACATCCCTATTCGTGTGCTAGTTAAACATGGTTAGGAAAAATGTGTGTGCGTTCATTACAGTAGCTATGCTGTGTGATTGTTGTACTCATGGGGCCACTACACCATTTGACTGCTTGTGTGCAAGGTAGTGTTTCCACGTTATTATTGATTGTTGTACAATAATTAATCAACTATATCTGTGTTGTGTTTTATTGATTCCTCTCTGTTTCATTATTTCCTGTTGTGAGTGCTGAATTGCCACAACAATACTGTATTTATTACTGTTCAAATACTGTTTTGAATACTATATTGATACTGTATTTATTACAGTTCTAATACTGTCTTTAATAATGAAATTATACTGTTTTCATACCATGTTTATACTGTTTTCATACCGTTTTTAATAATGTATTGATACTGTTTTCATACCGTTTTTAATACAAATTTTAACACCGTTTCAATATCATTTTGTATATTGTTTTTAATACTGTATTGACACTCTGTTCATATACTGTTTTTCACCCTTAGCAGAAGCAGCTAGCTCCCGTTAGGTCTCGATAGCTCCCGATAGCTCCCGTTAGCTCCCGTTAGCTCCCGTTAGCTCCCGTTAGCTCCCGTTAGCTCCCGATGCTAACTCACCTGAACGAAGGTTGTTTTCCCGGATCCCGCCATCCCCAGCACGATCAGACACACCGGTTTGTCCCGGGCAGCAGCCCCCGGTGTCCCGGTGTCTCTCCCCGGTGTCTCGGTGTCTCCTGAGGCCGCTAAACCCTCCCGGTTCTCAGGTAAATCCTCCGGAGCTGCGGAGGCCATGATGTCTGATGTTGTGGTGAACTGCCGTAAAGACACTAGTACCGTCGCAAAATGTGAGGTGGCGGAGTACACTTAGTGACCGCCAGAGAGAGCCAAATACCTTATTTAATTACATCAGCAGCTTGTCTACATTTCTAATTCAATATTGTTTTCAAGTTTCATGTACAAATATTTGAAAACAATAATGCATTTAATTCTTATTTGTATCACTTTATTTTATATTATTTTACTAAAACATATTTTTTAATATTACAAATCTTTAGTATGTAATTTAAAGTTAGATTTTGTGATTGAATTATATGTTATATTATTATCTTTATTTGATATATTTCTACGGAGCCCCTAAGGGACATGAAAAAAAAAAAGAGAGAGAAAAGAAAAAGTCGGGATAACGGGTTGTGTGTGTGTGTGTGTGTGTGTGTGTGTGTGTGTGTGTGTGTGTGTGTGTGTGTGTGTGTGTGTGTGTGTGTGTGTGTGTGTGTGTTTAGTGACTTTGTATACACTAGGAATAAGTGGAATAAGTGCAAAATATTTAAATTGTATTTTCGGATCCTGAACGAGACCGCCGCCAGAGCGCGTCTCCCCGTTACCTGCAGAAGGAAGCCATTTACGCAACGCAGCCCCCCTCTCTTTATCTCCAGGTGACTTTCTGCCGCTTTCCTCCGTGGTGCAGTGCTGATTGTTTCACCACGGAGGAAAGCACTTCACTAATTGCAGTACCCAAAAGGAGCTGTACAAATGCCGCAGTTTTTGCGTGGCTGTGTATTTAGTTGAAAGCCCTGTGGCGGTCTGCTCATCTCTCATCTAAATAATATAAAGGGGGGGACTGGCCATCTGTGTGTTGAACTTTCCTGTCGGCTCCCAGACCGTAGTCGAGGAGGGCAGAAGCAACAAGCTTCAGGTTCAATAACCCACTTTAGAGAGAGGCGAGCTCTTCTTGGGAGGCCGTTGCATTTATTTAGCTGTTCTTCTGTTTCACAAAATACATCACAGACCTCTGCTTTTCTGCTTCCTCGTTTCACTTCCAGAAACATACACACGTTCTCTCCATAGGTTCTCTCACTGTCGCTCTATCATCCACAAACACACATGCACAAGCCACACCCCTCTCTCTCTCTCTCTCTCTCTCTCTCTTAAAGGCACATCAATCTCATCTCACTCTGCATGACCCTAACATCATAACATGTGTGCTCTGGAGAATCACAGAACGGA
>NW_011349895.1:0-6857 GCF_000735185.1 Notothenia coriiceps
TCCTGCCTGACAACCTGATGCCCCATGTGTCTTTTATCAAAGTCACTGGACAATATAGATCTGTAGGTCGCAATGTATTTTACTTATATTTCCAAGCAGGAGCATCTGATTGAATGCTAGTCGGACTCCAGAAATGCCTCCACTTTAAATCTAATCAAACGAGTGATTCCTCTTTTAAATCCCTCTCCGTCTCCTCACTTTGTGTTCTCTCACATCTTGGTGTAGTTCCACATTTTGCTTGGTGTGAGTCCTGCAGCCCAGGGGAAAGAGTTCTGTCTCCGTCCATTCCCTCCTGTTACCTCCCCTATCTCCCTGCACCCTCTCATCTCCCGTTCATTCACTTCCTGTCTCTCTCCGCAGCCTGTGGAAGGTTCAAACGATTTCCTCCAGTTGCTGAAGAGCCACAAAGAGAAACTCGAGGAAGGGATGAGAGATCTGAAGAGGAAGAATGAAGAGCTGGAGAGGGAGAGGGAGGAGGGGGAGAAAGAGAGAGAGCGCATGCGGCGCTGCTTTGACCAGATGCGGAACAAACTGGCCCAGCCACAGGTAACACAGTCATCCAATCACAGGCCTTATACACAGGATCCAGAAGTTCAGATGTAAGGGTAGACATGAGAAAGTACAGCAATAACTAGAAAGTGCAGATCGCCTTCAGCTGTGTCTGAATGACCCAAAATCTAAATGTTTTTTCACTTTGAAATCATCTATAGTTGCAAAATATGTAATGTTGAGGAAAGACATTATTTATTTTGCTAAAACTATAGAAAAAGTCACACTAGTCTCCACTGTTCCAGCAATGACTAACTCTGGTTGGAAAGGAATACTCTCCTAATGCGCTGAGATAGGTTTAAAAACAAGCTGCAGGCTCACACTGCTCATCCCCACTTTTTCCTTCTTTGGCTGCTGAGGAGACAGGGGGGCTTGCATTTATTGAAAGCAGACTTTTATTATTTTAAAAGATCAAAGAAGTTTAAAAAAGGAACAGCTGATGTACAAATTAGTTTTTGTAGTTTCCTTAGCTGTAAGCCAAACACTGAGGAAGCGTCCGGTTAAGAGAAGTGAGCACAGAGACAGGCTGGACACTGCAGACAGTGAACAGGCTGTAATGCATCGCTCTGGGAATTGCGCCCTGTCAATCTCCATCCAATAGAAATGCATGTTTTTGTCACTGACAGGATCAGATGGTTATTTTAGTGTTTGACAAGGAATAACTGTGTCTCGCTCTTTGTGAAGTCTTGTTCCTAAATCTCTTGAGATGCGAAGTCAGTGAGAGTTGGTTCAGTGTTTGTTGTTTTGGACATCAGAAAGCGTAGTTTTAAATACATCCTGAGGGAAAGCTGTGCATAGATCAGACATTCAGCTGTCTGTGAATGTCTCTATGCCTAATACAGTGGTGCAGTGTTGACGTCTTTCGTAGGCCGACCCAGAAGTTACACCAAGGGCTCCCTTGACAAAAAAAAAATGCAATTTCCATTGGATTTTGGAATATTGCACAAAATAATCTGTGGGGCAAACACACATTTATGATACCTATGAATTATCAGCAGGATTATCTTCACATATTAACACTGCTTTGTGATTTTTTTAAAGGTTAAATTTAACCACTTTCTAGATATGTTATGGACACTGACATAAGAAATATCAGAATCAGAATCTGGTTTATTGCCAATTAGGTTTACACATACAAGGAATTTGCATTAGTATGAACGGTGCAAACAAAGTCACAGAAAGAGGAATGGGTTGTAGAAAAGGAACAAAATTGTTCTATTATAAAAACGATTTAAAGACTATTATAAGAAATAAAGACAATATTTACACAAAATATAAATTCACAAAAGACTACATCAAGGTACAGTAAAAATATCACAAATATTATAGTTTAAAGTTTTAAAAGTGTATGTGTAGGAGCCAAAATGCTTTTTTGGCCATTGTTTATTGTTTCTATTAAATCCTCATTTGTTTACACCACAATTATTCACTTCCGGCATTAACACCTGGGTGTGTTTAAGGTATTTAGTCCAGCTGTTGTGTTTTGGGTTAGTGTGGAAGGAGAATGGGGGTGATACCTTTTGTTGATCGGATGGTTCTACTCTGGTTATTGTTGTTTTTCTTTCTTATTTAAACATTCTGAAATGTAAACTCATGACGGACTGCTGGGAGCTAGTCACAATGATTAGCCAAGTTTAGCCTCTTCTGCGACATCATTTATTGAAAGTTTTGTCGCTACAGTGTGTGTAAATTAAATGTAATTTTGTGTTAAAGTTTTGTGTGAATGTTTTACAGGCAGTCAACGTTTCTGACGAGGCTGCCCAACATCGCTCTGAGGCACAGCACTCCTCTGACTGGTAAGAGACATTTCTCTTCCTGGTACAAAATACTGAATTGTATTGTGTGAAACTAACAACACTAAAGTGAATTTCTGTGTTAACCGAGTCGTCATGAGCCTCTTTTGGGCTGGGTGCTGTTGAATTAGTCTAACTGTACTGTATATGTGCAGGAAACAGCATGCCTTTTTTGTTTCTGCATTTCTTCTGCTTAATACAAGGCTGATGTTGAGATGTCTTCCTCCTCCTTCCTCTCTCTGTTCCTTTCTCCAGCTCTAGCCTGGCTAAACTCACAGAGCAGCTTCAGGCCACACAGGGCAGGTGAGCCACAGCTCTGTGTGGCTTTTTTCACTGTGTGCATGCTGCCTCTGCATGCCCTGTGTGTCTGTGCTCACTTTGTCATGAACGTTTCGATAAGGTCAATTCCACCCTAAAAAATTAAGATTTCTAATATTACTTAAAACGCTTCACTATAAGTTAATGTCCACATGATATAGTCTGGAGCTGGAGAAAAAAACTCCCAAGTCTTACAAAAACTCTGTGGGAATCGCCCTCCACCGGCTACACCCATAAGTAAATACATTTCTAGACTTTCTTTATCAACTGACATCTGACACAGCCAATGGTAATAGCCATCTTTTGCTTTCTGAACAGCCATTGGATAAAAGCCAAGTTTCGACTGTCTGGGTGACTTTCAGTTAAATGTGTGACATCTCAATTTGTGGGAAGCCGGACAAATGATAACAATGCCGAGCAGTCCCGCGCAAAGTGGGACACCTTGAAGTTCATGTTCACGCTGAAGTGCTGCGCATAGCAATGAGCTAACATTAGCTGCAAATTTACTGTAAGAATAGATGCATGGTTAGGCAATGATAAACGTACAGATACCAGTCGCGTCGCTGCAGAACCGGGTTTAGGGGAGCCCTGTAAAAAGAAAATATATATAGGGAAATACTTTTCTCAGGGATTTACTTGTACATCTGATGATCCACCACGGCCAAAAGTCCTGGCAAATAATTCTATGAAGCCAGTCTATTTGCGGAGAACCAAACACGCCGGGAGAGTCTGTCAAAAGTCGGGTTGAATATGATTCCAAAGGGTTTAATTCAAGACCAAATGTTGGGGAATAATCACAGATAAGTGACAGGGTAGTTATAGAATGGCGACCAGCTCAAGGGGGACACAAAAAGAGTTGGGAACCGCTGTTATACATTTCAACAATTTATCATTCCATCATTGATGGACGGATTCGCATTGTCTTCATATCTGCACTTCCTGTCTTCTCATAAAGGGTTAACAGTAGCATTTTTTTAGCTTCCCTTCCCATCATCTGGCAAAACAAATTGGACATAAAATAATTTAAAGTATGTTTTACTAAAATAATTTTAGTGATATATTTATTTGAAATGACTGAAAAATTCCTTTTCTGTCCTCATTGTATTGAACAAGGCATGACTTTAGTGCACATTCAGATATTTATACTTGACATTATCATACCAAATTCAACTGTCATTTGATTTTCACAATGGCTGAAACTGATGTGAAGCGTCCCCCCCCTGCACAGCCCCCTTGTTAGTTATTTAAATATAAAAAGATACAGGAGGTTTTCTGTAAAATCATAGCATCAGTTATTTGATATGTGTGGTTCCTTGTAATGCTATGCAGTCAGTGGTGGAGTGTAATTTGAATACATGTATTTACTGCAATTAAATACAGTTATGAATATTTATCCTTTAAACTTCTACTCTACTGCAGATGGTTTTTACAACATTTTGAATACATAATGTATAATTGTTTGCATTGTGTAAGGTAAAATTACCCAACAGAATAAAAAGGAGTTACAATTAGCTCCTCAACAAACTACAACATTAAAATACACCTTCTATGTTAATGCAACAATATAAAAAGTGCATGTTCTGCAGGACAGGCACTTTTATTTGTAACATTTTTGTTGCTAATACCTCCATACTGAAAAAAACCGATTGGACTTTTGACTATTTTCCCAGTGTAGTATTGCTACTTTGACTTTATGAAATGATCCTAACACTTCTTCCACCACTGCACAGAATTACCATTGATTAGTGATTCATTCATAAGTATTTGAATAATTAGCCAGGGACAATTGTCAATAAACAACTTGCTGCGTCTTCTTAAGTCATTGTTATTGTGTAAATTATAATTAAATACATTTGTGAGTATTGTGAAAACTCTTTAATAATTGCAACTTTAATATAAGATCAATCGTTAGCCCAACTGTAATTATACATACAGTATGTGTGTATATATCAATTGACATGACAATATGTGCTACTGTTTTAGTGATGAGCGTGTTGTGTCTGCAGGTACCGTGATTTGGAGGAGAAGCTGGATTACCTGCAGAAGAGTTCAGCTCAGCGGGACCGAACTGAAGCTCTGCTCAAACAGAAGGACAAGGACTGCGCTCAGGTCCGGACTGTGAACACTTCTCCTACTACTAAAGTTACAGATGGTGGCAGCATTTAAAGACTCTAAACTTAAATACATTGTTTTCACAGCTGGCCAAGGACTGCGAGGCTCTGAAATCTCAAGCCACATCCCTGTTAGGAGAACTGAACGAGAGACAGAGCTGCCTGGAGAAGAGCGAGCATGAACGCAAAATACTGGATGAAAAGTATGTAATAGCATTAATACAGAGACGCTGTGTTGTATAACGACATATTATAACAATTGTAGGTTTAAAACAAATGATGTGGATGGAGGTTATAGTAAAACATAAAACAACTGTATACATGTACATGTAGAAGAACAATTATTCGTCAATTATTATTATTATCATACAATTTAGAGAATCTCTTATTTCTTTGAAATCAAGTCACAAAAAAAACGTCCTGACTTTGTTTGGCAAGGTTGGATAAGCCTCATCCCACCACAGACGGCCTGCCTAATTGAAATATATTTTCCATTGGTTTTTAGCAGTTAAGAAATGCTCATGATGTTAGGAGTGATTAAGCTGAGGTGATTGGTCTTGAGCATCATGCAACACAATGAACAGATAAAGTGTGTTCCAACATGTTCCAAACTGCTAACTTCCACGTTAACAACTTCCTGTGGAATTCCTTGGTTACTGTCTGTGTTGTAAAATGCCAATTATTTGACTGAGTCAAGACCAGATGTGGTTTAGCAGATTGTAGGCGGGGCTTAAGGAAAACGATGGTGTGGATGTTATGGGTCCAATGGGAAGAATGCTGGAGGATGCAGGGAAGAGTATTATTAGTATTTGTGTTTTCAAGGGTCAGGGAATGTTGGCTTGATTGACACAACACAACACTGTATCCAGTTGTCTCACACATCCATGAAGTGCATGTGTTCTGATGCATGTGTTCTCTCTCTGAGTGCAGGCTGTGCAGTAAGATGAAGGCGCTGCAGGTGGCCGAGCGGGAGCAGGAGCAGCAGAGGAAGCAGCATCACGTAGCCATGGACAAGCTGCTGCTGCAGACCCAGAGCCTGGAGACCGCCCTGAAGACAGAGAGACATGTGGTCACAGAGGAGAAGTGGACCCACAGTCACACACACACACACACACACACACACACACACACACACACACACACACACACACACACACACACACACACACACACACACACACACACACACACACACACACACACACACACACACACACACACACACACACACACACACACACACACACACACACATTCCGCATTGTGATGATGTTTAGACAGATTTATCCCAAAGAGGGAAATATTTACAAGGGCTGCACAAGTCATCAAAATTGCAATATAGACTAACACAATGAGTGAAGTAGTGCAGACCAGTCCTGACCTACAAATGGTGTTCTACAGACTTCATTAAAAAATCCTTGTTTAATACAGATCCTATAAAAAAGAATTCACTCCATGATCAGTTAATTGTATGTTTTATTAATAATGTAAATGGTTTTTCATTCCCTCTAAAATCGGCCATCATATTGCATTTACAAAATAGTGTAAATAATTTGAATTGTTTATTTTTTCCAAATCATGTGCCCCCAATATTTATTGTCCATTAATTAGAAAAACTGTTTTATCTTCTGCTCACAAATATTGAAAATACATATTTTCCGGACCAACACAATACAGTTTTAATGTTCAATTATCATTCTATTATTGTGAGGTCTCCCTCAAATTTGAAATGAACACTTCTGGGTTTCTTTCAAAGTTGTTCGACACTGTTACCAGCCGGTTGCACTGCCGACATGTAATGCAATACTGTGTGTAAAAGTTATGTTTCCTTTTTTTCCTCTTAGGAAAAAACTGACACAATTGCAGCATGCCTACACGTGTCTTTTTAGAGACTATGATACCAAACTGAAGAGTGAGGTAAAACACATTTAAACAGCTCTTCACCTTTTAATGCATGCTATGAAGCTCATGTATTGTTGTGTTAACATTTGTGTGTGTGTGTGTGTGTGTGTGTGTGTGTGTGTGTGTGTGTGTGTCACAGGGAGGAGATCTGTGCAGCCGGCTGGAGGAGGCGGAGCGGGCACTG
>NW_011349896.1:0-3687 GCF_000735185.1 Notothenia coriiceps
GCTTACTTCCTGGTTTTAGGACGCGTCACTGCACCTCTCAATATGATGCCAATATAAACAAGGTCTTCTGTCGGCTCTGTACATCAATGCCGAGCTATGCTGACAAGTCAGTGAAGAGTAGAAAATATAAAGGTATTGGCTTTAGGGAAATGTCCCAGCAGGAGAATGAAGGTTCTAATCTAATCTACTACATAGCCATTACATTTCTAACTCCTGATGACAGGAAGCAGAAAGCGCATTATACTCATAATAATACTCATAATAATAGCAGACATTTTTTAACAATGACCACAATATCATTATTTTAATAAACCAAATATGAACAATTGAGGAAAATGAGGAAGAACTGATGATTCAAATGTTGTAGTACAAGTAGTAATGTAGTTAGTGCATAAATTACTATTGCAACAAATGTGTTAATTTTCTTCATTATTAGTCGATTTTTTTAATGTAGACATATGTTGCAGGGACTACTAGAATCATCATACTGGCGTGACTGTAAACATCAAGGGGTTAAATAAAAAAAATCTTCTTTTTTTTTAGAGGACATTTCAGAATATCGCGATATATATCGTATATCGCGATATAGTCAGTAAATATTGCGATATCATTTAATGACCATATCGCCCAGCCCTACCTGTAACCCTAACCCATTGTGACTCACCTGTACAGGTAAATAAAAAACATTGTGAGCCCTCACGCACCTTTGAGCAGTCCTACGGCAGCCTCGGTGGATAGGGCGAAGGTGTCAAGGGCCCGGGCGATGTCCAGCAGTCCCTGGAAGTGTTGGGCCATGTGGTCTCTGCACACCGAGCAGATGTTGTGGATCGACTTCGCCGCCGCCGACGCCAGAGGCTGTTCCCTGAGTCCTTTCATCAGGTAGTTCAGGACGGGGTCTGACAGGAAGAGCAAAGACACAAAATAAATGTCGTATCATCGGGCACTTCAGGTCTGACAGGTCTTAGATTCAGACGGAGAACCCTTACCGAGGAACCTGGGGTTTCTGTCGACCACTTCGCTCATCTCTCCCACCAGCTCAATGCTCGTGAATCGGACTGCTATGTGTACCGTCTCAGGAAGTAAGACCACCTGCTGCAAAACCTCAGCGAGTGTGGGGTTGTTTTCTCTGCAGAACCACAGATTAATCATCACCACAGATCCAGAAATCATTCATCATATAAATGTGTTCTGATGACCATAAAGCAAAGAACTCACGGATCAACGCTCTTAGCAATCGCAGCCATGATGAACAGAACGGCCTCTGTCACCTCCCAGGACGGGTTTCCTTCTTTCAACGTCGAATACAACTGAGAACAACAGAGAACATCTTTAGAGAAGGAGGTACAGAACATCTTTAGAGAGTATGTGGTACAGAACATCTTTAGAGAAGGAGGAACATCTTCAGAGAAGGAGGAACATCTTTAGAGTAGGAGGTACAGAACATCTTTAGAGAGTAGGAGGTACAGAACATCTTTAGAGAAGGAGGTACAGAACAGAGTAGGAGGTACAGAACATCCTTAGAGAAGGAGGTACAGAACATCTTTAGAGTAGGGGGTACAGAACATCTTTAGAGAAGGAGTTACAGAACATCTTTAGAGTAGGAGGTACAGAACATCTTTAGAGTAGGAGGTACAGAACATCTTTAGAGAAGGAGGTACAGAACATCTTTAGAGTAGGAGGTACAGAACATCTTTAGAGAAGGAGGTACAGAACATCTTTAGAGTAGGAGGTACAGAACATCTTTAGAGAAGGAGGTACAGCACTGTTTCAGGTACCTGAGAGAAACACTCCATGGATCCAACCAGAAAAATGACGTCTTTGACGAGGTCAGAGACTCTCATCCTGAACTCTCCAAAATCATCCGTATCCTCCGGGATCCCCTCCTGTTGGGTCAGAACCAGTTACACAACCAGAGAATTCACAATAACCCACAACCAAGGAACAGAACACAACCACTGAAGCCTGGTGTCTAATTCAGACTAAAGACCGTTTCTCTTGACCCTACGCATGGTTCTTAAACAGGAAGTGGAGGCTCAGAGGTGGTTCTGATGGACTCACGTGGTCTGGGTCCAGCTGACAGTGTCGGGCCAAACAGTGCAGAAGTCTCTGGATGTATGGTCTGAAGATGGTGTGAAGAGCGGCATCGTTTATTTTATACAGATGTTCTCCGAGTCGGTACCAGAAGTTAAAGGAGATCTCCACCACCTGTATCAGAACAGAGACCCAAATGTAAAAACGAAGGATAGAATTGAGAATGTAATGACATTTGAACGCACCGTGAAACTGCGATTTTATTGCTGTATTTGTACCTCGTATTGCGGGTGTCCTGCACAGATCAGCAGCAGCTCCAGGGTCCGCAGGTCTCCCATCCCCTGGCCCGGACTCCGGACTGTGGTCTCCAGGAAGGTCTCGCAGAGCTCGGTGAAGATCCGGCAGTAGTTCAGGACTCTGAAGAAAGAGGTCAGAGTGAGTGGGGCTGATAATGGCTCTAAGCACAATCAGAATCAGTTTCCAGTTGGTCCTCACTTGTCCAGGTCTTCCCGAGCCACCGCCATGTGGTACGCCGTCTCCAGCGTCAGGACGCCCTGGAAGAGCTGCAGGGCCAGACCCATGTTGGTGTCCACGTTCTCGATGGCGTACAGCGCCGAGCAGACGCAGTCAGACGCCGCCTCGTGGAGGTTTGTGGAGGTTTCATCCCTCTGCTGTGAAACACAGAAGCAACATGTCTGTTAGAGACAGGACCAACGGACCCATCAGGAGCTTTACCTTCTGAATCCACCACAGCCTTTCTGTATGTAAACGTCTTTCATGGACATCCAACAGGAAGCAGACGTTTCCAGGGGGTTCAGAGATTAGGCTATCAGTGTTACTCACCAGGACTTGGAAGAGGACCATGAGCAGCTGATTCCCGGCCATGAAATTGCTGTCCAGGACTCCCAGGTTGAACCAGCTCCCCAGACAGCGAAACACTTTAATCAGCATCTTCTCCTCCGTGCCCGCCTTCTCCACACAGGAAGTCTGAAACAAACCCAGCAGTGAGGTTAGAGCAAGCCTGACACTATATTTAAACAAAGGGGGTAAATATATATTTATATATATTACTGACCAGCAGCGTGACCACGGTGCTGGAGTAGTACGCCAGGTCTTCGATGATTTCCGTCCTCCGGTTGGCTCCGATCCTCAGAGAGCGGCTGTGGACCTCTTCCGGCAGAACGGTGAGGATCTCTATGAGGAAGGGCATCGAGCTGATGTCATTGTTGTACCTGGGAGGGGGGGGGGATACGGACAGGTGAGTCAGGACACACCTTCTTAAAGGTCAACATTAGTGCAGGTGAAGTTTGTGTTATCTTTCTGCTGTGAAGTTGTGTGAATTCTTACTTTTCTATGAGTGTGTGAACACATCCCTTCCAGGAGGCCATCTGGAGAGCCAGATCTGCGATAGCTAGAGCCAGCTGAGGAATAGCAGAATAAAAACATCAGGAAAGAGTTCCAGAGACACTTTGATGAACTGGATCAATACATCAGGAAAGAGGTCCAGAGACACTTTGATTAACTGGATCAATAGATCAGGAAAGAGGTCCCGAGACACTTTGATGAACTGGATCAAAACATCAGGAAAGAGGTCCAGAGACACTTTGATGAACTGGATCAATACATCAGGAAAGAGGTCCAGAGACACTTTCATTA
>NW_011349897.1:0-3832 GCF_000735185.1 Notothenia coriiceps
ATTGCAAAGACTAGAGCACTTAGTTGGCATACAGGGAACTGCTTTAGGCTGGTTTAGGTCCTTTCTATCTGAACGCTCTCAGTTTGTTTTATTTGTTTATTACCTACAACCATTATTTTTGATCACAAACAATGCATTTTTCAATGTAATGAGTATTATTTACGTTAACGAGGTAAATAGGCAAACAAAACAATGTTTTCCAAAATAACTACGCATCGTATTCTCTCTTGAATGACAATATGCCTGCACTTCACCTCTAAGGTGCTCAATAAAATATTGCGCAATCTATGCCTGTGAGGCTGTGAACGTGCTGCGCGGGCCTGAAGAATGAACCGTTATATCAACAGACATTCAAATATATTGACAAGATACACACATACATAGGCTAGCAGACGATTACCATGCCGCCCAATAAAAGGCCACTGCCGCCGACGGGGTCTACAAGCCTGGCTAGTTTTGGTTTTCTCACAACTAAACAAAAAACAGCTTTTGACAACCAACATGCACCTGCAAGCGTGACAGCTAGCACTATCCTTGCTGCTACGGAGGATGCTGTCTTTGGTAAGGTGTGTGTGTGTGTGTGTGTGTGTGTGTGTGTGTGTGTGTGTGTGTGTGTGTGTGTGCGTGTGTGTGTGTGTGTGTGTGTGTGTGTGTGTGTGTGTGTGTGTGTGTGTGTGTGTATGTTTGTGTTTGTTGGACAACGTAATTAGCAGTGAAGTCAGTCTCTCTCCCTCTCGTTTTATCTGTGAGAGCTAATTTTTGTATTTTCTTTAATTTGTATAGCTCTTACGTTGTTATTGATTGTGTCCGAGTTCATGTGTTTGAGCATGCGCAGTCTGTCCTGAAGTTGTGGAGAGAGAGTAAAACGTAATAAACGGAGGCGCTGTTTGTGACGCTCCACAAGTAGGCTACAGAGTTCCTGAGTTTTTGTGATTTTGTAATTATCTTTGAAGCCCTAACACATCAGACACTAATTGTATACTCGCAAGGGTCTGCAATATATACCATCAGTTGGAGTCTGCACCTCCAAGGTACGCAATACATTATTGCGCAATCTATGCCTGTGACTGTGTGTGCGCGCGCGTTAGTTTTAAAGACCCCCATAGAGCTCAGTTTATAACTCGAACCCTGATAATATATAATAATAATTCAAGTACATTCTTTCAAACTGCTAGTCACATCCTCATGTAAATGGCAATTTATCGAGGTCAGAAAAGTTATCGAGTTCATTTTTATTTATCGTACGATTAGTCAATTAGGCCTATTTGCTTATCGCGACAGGCCTAGGCCGCCTAGTCACACAATAAAACAGTGGAAACAAACATGTGTTTGACTTCCATTAGTGACTTTGTGCCCTTTATAGTCTGTGTCCAATATTGTGTATTTGTAGATATTGTATATATATCCTATATATATGTTAAGGACCCGCTGCTGACACGATAGCAGTCATTTTGTGTGCATATGTGTAACTAAACCCATGATATAAAAATCTCACTCCAGCCAGGTACCCAAAGGTGGCAACCCTGTTGATATCCTTAAAGAATTCATAGGACAAAGATAAATACATATGTGAAAATATGTGAATTTTATTACAAAATGCAGAAACAATAAGCATGGCAATGGAACATAGCCTAGGCCTATATGGAACTAAAATAGATTAAAATATACCCCAGCAGTTTTCAAAGTCAATGTAAAAATATAGGTTTATCATTCAAAATAAGTTTCACCTCTACCAGCTGCAAAACTAAACTAATAAATACATTAATGCTTCAATAATTATAATACCGTAATCCCCTCCCCCCCCTCCGTGTGCTTTTCGATCAGCTGTTCGGCTGCGTGTGTCGCTGGACTATGACGTAGGAGCTAACGTCGCAACAGCTCTTCTTTTGAAACTAAAAAACAAACATTTCCAGCTGATAAACTGCTTCAGGTGAGAGAAACGGATCACATGTTGTTCTTCTTAACGTGTCGCTGCAGGTGTGATCGAGTCTGTCTTCTACGCTTCATTAGTAGCGTGTTGTAGTTTCAGATCCTTTGTTTACAAACATAATGCTAACAGCTAGCTGCTAGCATTCATTCTGAGTGCAGACGAGGGAGGTTTCATTTACTTAATAAAAGTACTAAAACAACATTATAAAAGTCCTTCACTCAGAACAGTACTCCAGTAAAGCCTCAGCAACATGTATTTGATGAAGTAGTCTAGATACCTGAAGTAAAAGTGTTATTTATCTCTTGTTAAAGTTAGTCCATGGATGAAACATCACTCAAAACAGTGTCAGGTTATTTTCCTCTCTGTAGATTAATAAAGCTTTATTTGATGTGATTCTGATTATCTTTGGACTGTTGATCGATACTCACATCACATTCATCTTTAAACTTTGTTTCTCTGACATTTTATAGACATAATCCATTTAATTTAAAAAATAATATTTTTTATTTTATTTTAGTTCAAATTTATTTTATTTATTTATTCATTTATTTATCCTTCCTTCCTTTATTTAGACCTTTCTTTTTTCCCTCTTTCCCTCCTTCCATCCTACGTTTCCTTGTTCTTTCTGTAGTTCTTCCTTCCTTCCTATCTCTCTTTCTCTCCTTCCTTCCTTCCTTCCTTCCTTACCTCCTTATTTCCTTCATCCTTCCTTTCTCTCGTTCTCTTTCCTTCCCTCCTTCCATCCTACCTTTCCATCATTCCTATCTCTCTTTATCTTTCCTTCCTTCCTTTCTCTCTTCCTTTCCTTCCTTTCCGTTCGTTCGTTATCCTTCCTTCCTCCCTGCTTTCATTTTTTCTTTCCTACTTTATATCCATTCCTCTCTGAACAGATGTCAGTATTCATCGTCTCAGCATCACGAAACTGTGCAGAATGAAACTTCAGTTATTCCTGAAGTTGTTGAGATAAGCACCGTGTTTGTAAAATCCTGTTATTATCCAATGAAAGAGAGACGGACGCACCTCAGAGAACAGTGTCTTTAAAACAGTCTGCATATATTTAGAGCTGAAGCAGGTGTCGGTATAGGATGTAGTTAAAGATGGTGTGTGTGTGTGTGTGTGTGTGTGTGTGTGTGTGTGTGTGTGTGTGTGTGTGTGTGTGTGTGTGTGTGTGTGTGTGTGTGTGTGTGTGTGTGTGTGTGTGTGTGTGTGTGGAAGCATGCTGCTGTGGCCGGTCGTTAGCACAGCGCTAACTGAGGTTTCTCTACAGCTAATGAGAGGTTGTGTGTCTCTGCTCACACACCTCTGATGACAAGGTGCACCAAGCATGCATGACTAATCATTTTCACTTCGGTCATTTCACGACCCGACGCAGAACCCATGTTTAACAATTACACAACCCGGCAGGAGCTGTGAGCAAACAGAACTTCAGTGGAGTCAAAAAAAATGTGTCGCCTTTTGCAAAGTATAATTTGTCAAAAATGTCCTGGAAAAAAAGCTTGAACCGAGAAATAATTACTTTTCTTGACATATTTTCTTGCTTTTTCCCTATGTCCCATTGCTCTAAATCAGGGGTGCCCGAGATACGGCCCGGGGCCCAAATGCGGCCCGTGGACCATTTTGAATCGGCCCTCAGCAAATTAAAAAAATATAATGCAGTACGGCCTTAAAATGAAACTTGTGCTTTTCTTTTACTTCTGAAATATAAATGTAAACAAATATTATACAGTAGTATTCATGTGTTAATATGCCAACTTTTCAAATATATTCAGACAATTAAAGGTGGGTATTGTAGTGCCGGTAAGAAGGAGTCGGAGGCGGAGTATTTAAGATGGAATTCCACTCTTTATTTTCCATCAAGCCATAGAGATATCAAACATGTGCTCAGTGATGAGAGTCAAGTTA
>NW_011349898.1:0-2749 GCF_000735185.1 Notothenia coriiceps
CTGGCGATTTACTCGGAAGCCAGTCCCCAACTCCGGGGACTTCCGGCCGGGGACTTCGGGTGGCAGTATACGCCATGAAGTTGTTTGCGGCCTGTCAGTAAACCCAAAGCAGAAGAAGAAGAAGTGACGTCAGCGGCCCCCTCGGGGACGTATCCCGGTGTAAACGTGATTTACTAGAAAGTTACAGGAAATAAAAGTTCCGGGGAAAAGTACTTGGTGTGAAAGCGCCTAATGGTGCTCTAGGAGATGATGCAGGTGATAAGGGGGGGGGGTTACTTGGTTGCTGATTGGCTAATGGTTACACAAGCCAAAAAATCGTTATGACATCACAAAGTGGCCAAAATCTGATCAGCTCATTTTCAGACAGGTTTTTATAGAAATGGATCAGGACAAAAAGAGAGAGAATCTTTGTTCCTGAAACTTTCAGAGTCTCTTTCCACAGAGGGGACACATGTTGATGTAGAAGAGACATGAAGAAGAGGGGACACATGTTGATGTAGAAGAGACATGGAGAAGAGGGGACACATGTTGATGTAGAAGAGACGTGAAGAAGAGGATTTTGCATAATAGGTGACCTTTAACTAAATAGGGGAGGCAGCACGTAACTAACGGTGTGAATCACACAGTAAATAGTACCTAGTAGCCAGCCACCTCTCATATTCTTGTGTGTGTGTGTGTGTGTGTGCGTGTGTGTGTGTGTGTGTGTGTGTGTGTGTGTGTGTGTGTGTCTGTGCGTGCGTGTGTGTGTGTCAGGAGCCTGGGGTCGAGGCCAAAGCAGACTTTCTAAGTGATGGAATTTCACAGCCAGCGAGCACCCAGCGTTCGGCCAAACCGAAGCACTCACATTTACAACAAACGCCGCCCCGCTCCACAGAGACTCCTGAATGGCAAACCCATTTGTCTCTGTGAAGGGCAGAGGGAGAGAAAAAAACGAAATAAAATCAGAGGGAGAGTACTTAAATTGAACAACACTATTTTTTGGGGGGTTTTGTTTACGAGCCCTGTACACTCAAACAGACACACACACACTGCTATGAGGCTAAATTGGAATTAAAGGGTGAGGAAAGGTGCATAGCCTGTTGCTAATTAGCATTTTCTTTGCTCAGCAGTAGCAGGCGGAGGAATCGATAAGATATTAAGTTTGTGTATAGCGGTGAGGCACGCAATCACTTTCATTCATTAGCAGCAGCAGATTAGAGGAGAAACACCGGACAAGAAAAAAGGAACATTTTGACCTCTGTGATTTTGAACTGGGAGCCTGTTTTATTATTTTATTGCCTCTTTTTATTGTATATTTGAGAAAATGTGAGCAAGTATGTTGAAATACCTACAGTTGTAAAAGATGTTAACATAACCTTTTCAAATTGGTGTTTAATTTGACTTTTAGAAAAGAGCCTTTTCACACCATCATTGGAAGTTACTCTCAATCATCTCACAGGTGAATAACAGAGATTGAGATTGTTGTGTGTAATTAAGAGACTCCGATGTAGTTATTCATATCCCAAGGATGCACGAAAAAGTCTATGATCTGATCTGTTTTGAGGGGAGAACCTCTCACTTTGCTATAGAAATGTTCTTCATTAACATCTCAAGGTTTGACAAGTGTTAAAGTGCTAATGTACCTTTTACTTCTGCAAAAACGAACCAGTAAAGTGGCTCTAAAATGCTCCTAAAAGCTCCAAGGTCCAACTAATCCGTCCAACAGTGTGTGAGAAAGTCTGAAGGTTTAAATCAAAGCACAGCTCCACCTGTTGCTGCTCTTTCTCTCTAGATGTATAATTCACCTCGCCTCGTTGAATATGTTGTGTTCTGTGTTGGTTTGATGTTTCATTCATGTGTGTCTGCTGGACATGGACGGCCAGTCTCTGTGTGTTTTGACCCAGACTAACACATTGGACGGGCTACTTCAGTACCAACTAAAGACAATGGTATTTTAGTCAGTGATGGATTGTAACATTTATTTAAAGGGGACCTATCATGCAAAATGCACTTTGTTATGTATTTTATAAGTATGTGTCCCCGGTGCGTCGGGGAACTCACGCAGCGTCAGAAAATAAAACCCTCTCTCTTTTCCTCCGTACCCAAATCTTTTAAAAGAAGGGGCACAACGAGCGGATACAGATTTGCTGCCATCGGCGGCAGACCCACAGAAAGTTGCTATCAGAAACAATGCCTGACGTGTTTTGGACGTAATCTCGTCTTTGTTTACATTAGCAAGCCTCGCTAACACTCAGAGCTAACCTGTACTGGAGAGCGCATGTGTTTAAAAAGCAGGAAATAAGAAAAGGGACTCACCTTGTGATATACCCGCAAGAGAAAAAGCATTTGAGCTCCATACTGTTTCAGACATAATCCTTGATGTGGTTTAGAACAGGATGGCGTTTTATCACAGCAGAATTTAACTTTATCTCCGGTAGAATTCTGATCAGGCATTAGCTCCGTCTCCTCTTTTTGTTTTTTCAAGCTAAGGTCCCAAAATCCACGTTTCTCTAACAGGGCTGCAAAAGAGGGGTATGAGCAGTATGAGGCATGGCTACAACGGGTGATCTGTTTGGTATCCTAAGACAAAACACTTCACAGACATTGTTTTGTATATGTATGGCTCTATAATACATATTTCCAATATAGCATGATAGGTCCTACTTTAAGGACTCTTCTTTCCCATGTTATGCTTCTTTTAATTTCTACGTAGAAGCACTCAGATCTTGTACTTGAGTAAAAGTAGAAATACAGAGTAAAATAAAATGGA
>NW_011349899.1:0-3564 GCF_000735185.1 Notothenia coriiceps
TATTTTTTATTTTTCATTTTTATTTTGTAATCATCTCGCGACCCCCACTTTGGGAACCCCTGCATTAAAGGACGGAAAACAATGGAAGTGGAAACAATTCACAAAGGGATTAAACTGTTTAAAACACATGTTCAAAGTAAGCGGGATTTTGCCGATGTGTTTATGTGGATTCAAAAGTCGTAAATAAACTACAAAATGGAGGAGACCGATCTGATCGGAGCAACTGTGACAAATAATCCAACTGAAACCGGCATGGACAATGACTATGTTTTAAAAATGTGTTTATCCAGATAAGCCTGGTTTGGACACTTTACACGCAGAAGAAAAATGTCTATTAAAGAAAGAATTATACATTTCTTTCTTTTTATGCCTTTAATACTAACTTGAATTTTTATTAAAATGAATTAATCAATTATTTTTTATATTTTATTGTAATGTAGAGACAATGCTTTTAGTGACAATCATGTATTGCCTTTCAATTATATGTAAAAAAAAAAAAAAGCCTAAATATGATATTTGGCCTCAAATCATCTGAGGCTTGGCGCCCCCCTTGCGATCTTTGTCTTTGGTCTATATCATACAGGAGCAGACCAACACCTGACATAATGAAAAGTCACCAGCAGTATGTCTACATTCTATCTCAGTAGCGAGGTATGATTGAGAGCATCATGTCAGCGAGTCAAGAGGCGATACATTTGTCAGGAACAGTGGGGGGAACAGGTGCAGCAGACATTAGGAGTCATGATAAGCAATGATGATCAGCCCGCAGGAGGGGGAAGGCTGTAAAACAATAGGGAGGGAAGAAATGAGAGGGAAGATCAATGAGCGGGGCAGGGCTGGGGATGGGGTCTTTTCGCTGACTGCAGTCATTACCATGAAGTGCCAACAGATGCCACAGCTGCCGGAAGCCTAATCTCAGCAATTTACACCGCTGTCAGATCTGAGCAGGTTCCAACGAATCAGGCGCTGCAGAGCTACCCACCTAACACCTTCACTACGCACATGTGGCCAAAATAGCATATCCATTCATGCACTGCATTAACACACTGCTGTCAGGCTCATTCAAAATGCAACTCAGCATGGCCCATATGGGCTCACAGCACATGAATATGCATGCTACACACACACCTCCCATCCCCCTGATACAGTACATGTATATGCATGCTACACACACACCTCCCATACCGCTGAGAGTACTGATACTCTCAGCGGGGAAGGAGAGCAACTCATGTTTCTTAAAATTGGTTCTGTCATCCATGCAGTACATCCGTCCATGAGAGGATGGGGATCTATCCCAGCATGCATCAGGCAGTAGGCAGGTGGACAGGCATAACCATTATAAGGCAAACGTCACTGCTATCATAGAGTTAATGACTAAATGTTGCAGCTCTGAAAAACATTAAGAGCATTTAGATACATAGAAGAAGAAACTTATTATAATAAAATTAAAAAGCCAAAGAATAACATTAAACTTAAACGAGCTAAAATAGAATATGACAAGAATAAAATACAAGAATAATAATTACAGAGTGTAAGATTTGAATAGTTACAAGAATAATAATTACAGAGTGTAAGATATGAATAGTTGTTTTATGTAATCGAAAGCAGGCAAAAAAAAATAAATAATAAACATAATAAATGTTGCTAAAAGGACAGCTCTTTTCAAAATAAATATCCAGGAACCGCAAAAAGTTCGAAAGGGGCTCTAGTATGGCGTTGTACTTTAGCCCATTGACAGGCCATACATTAGTCGACCCAGGACTTCACATCCTTTTTCAAGCCCTTGCCACACAAACTTCTGCAACACTACCTTCAGGGACGGTTTCCTGCCGGCGTGGGAAAGGTTGTGAATCGCCTCAAAAACGTGTCGGCGCCAGTTCGCAGGGACCAGCGGTAGAGGCTGGCCTGTGGAGATGTCACACCATAGCTTCACGCCCGACTCACCGACCGCGACCTCCTCCAGGCGCAATCCTGTGTCCGAAGCCTTGAGGGTCTGGACCCCGTGGTCAGAGGCCTGGTCCGTGCCCATGCAGAGGTAATCGAGGCCCAACTGTACAGCTCCGATGAACGCTCTGGAGAGGCAGTCCGCGACCACGTTAGCCTTACCAGCGATGTGTCAGATGTCCGCGGTGTACTCGGATATGTATGAGAGCTGCCGTTGCTGGCGGGCGGACCACGGCTCAGCCACCTTGGACATGCAGAATGTGAGTGGCTTGTGATCCACGAATGCCGTAAACTCCCGGCCTTCCATCAGGAAACGGAAATGGCGAATCGCCAACCAGAGGCCAAGGAGTTCCCTTTCGAAAGCACTGTACTTGCGCTCCCTGGGGGTCAACTGACGACTGAAAAAGGCGAGTGGTTGCTAGGTGCCGTCGACCAATTGTTCATGCACCGCGCCTACAGCGTAGTCAGATGCGTCGGTGGTGATAGCGATGGGGGCCTTGTGTGACGGGTGAGCCAACATGGCGGCTTCGCTTAGGGCAGCTTTGGTGGCATCGAAGGCGGTCTCCCTTTCGGCCATCCAGTCTATGGCCTGGCTGGGGGACTTGTCTTTTGCCCCTTTCACACCAACGCGTTTTCAGCTCCGTCTCGGAGCTGGAGCCTTAAAAAAGTACCGGATTTTCCTGTTCACACCGCAGAGGCGCTCCGGAATCCGGTTCACTTCCAGCTCCAAAAAATTGTCGGTCTAGAGGCAAGAGCTTCGGAGCTAAGAGGCGGCGCCGCTTACGTCTCTCTTACGTCGAGGCGTGCAGGAAACTAAACCCACGTCCTCTGAACATGGGTCGACTGAAGAGTCTCGTCATGCCTGCCTACAAGCAGTAGCGCTGAGCAAAGTGACTAGAACGCAATCACACACTTATAAAAAAAACACACTTTATAAAGGCAACACTAACCAGGCTTCGTGTGATTCTGTTTATTTGTACCTTACTTTGACCATCCGTTCGCTGTTATTGATCATTGTGGAGAGAGGCAGACGTTTTGTTTTGTATTAGCAGCTATCAGATGGAATCAATGCATGGGCAGCATAGGTTGTCATGTCCGACTATCACAAGTAGAATCATAATGAAAAATACGCCGGTAAAATGTGCCTGTAGAAAACGGCTTTTGCCACAATAGGATAGCAATAGCAAGTAGTCAGTTTAGCTTTGGTTGCTATGCTAACATCACCCATTTTATACCAGAGAAACTTTCATAACACCGTTGTGATGCCAAACAGCGTCAATTCAGACTGAAACACATTCACTTAAGGGGAATTGGGGATATGTATCAGCTGCTTGTGTGACAATCAGACAGTGAATACTTTAGAGAGGCGCTCCAAAGTAGCTGGCAGGATGCTCCGCTGGGCGCCAGTATCACAAAGGAGTCTGCGCCCGAAGAGGGTGTCCCTGATGAACAGGAGCCAGTTGGATGTGCCCACGCTCGCGGCCATTACTGAGCGCAGGCTTTGGCGATTCTCTCACGCCCAGGAGGAAGTTAAAATAAATAAGAGACAATGGAGTCTCTGAAAAGGGTCCAATTGGTTACTTTAAGTAGCGTGGTAATGAAGCAAAAAGAGGAGTAGTG
>NW_011349900.1:0-1982 GCF_000735185.1 Notothenia coriiceps
TGTAAGTCAATGTAATGTCCCCTGAAGTGATGTATACATGGTATGTATGTATGAATGTGTGTGTGTGTGTGTGTGTGTGTGTGTGTGTGTGCGTGTGCGTGGGGGTCTCTGTGTGTGTGTGTGTGTGTGTGTGTGTGGTTGTTTTTCACTGATTTGCTAACATTAGAAATCAAGTAATACTCCTGTAAATGACATATTCATTCTTAGATGCTTTCACGATCTTAAAAGTGGATGGCCAATGCATTAATGTGCACTGAAAGGAATGTAAACATGTCAGTAGTTAATTCCCTTTGCTCTTGGTGATCTTGGGCTTTTCTAGAAAAATGTTGTGGGGGTGAGAAAAATGCTTCATTTAAAACAGGAGATTTTGATCCTGCTTGTTGATCCTCTTTGATATAAATCAGAGACAATGCTGGACTGAAATCCAACAATGTCACTGCTGCTAACAATCAATCTGAACAACACGCTGGCAACCTATCATAATATTACTGCTAAAAACACGTTTATCCACTCAATATGAAATCTACATCATGTTTCTCTTCCACATTCTCCTCCTTTTGAGCCAGCGAGACATTTATTATTTATTGTTGAGCTGCTTTGTCGTTATTAAAGTCGGTATTGATTTGTTTCACTAGGACACAACCAAACACAGACAGATGAGACCTATAATCAAAGGAACCCAATAACAGCAACAAAATAACAGTGTCACAGCGTCAGTCTTAGCAACATATGACTCCAGTATCAAAGCAAAAGCCAACATATAGATATTGTTTATTATGTTATGACTAAGCTGCGTGTACATGTACTTCTGCAGCAGTATTTCATAGTTTAATGAGTCTATTATTTGATGTTTAATGGCTAATGAAGAGTTAGTGACCCCTGATGGGCTTTCTACCAACCACCAGTGGAGTGGGTTTATTAAAGTTGTTAAAAATATCTAATTTAATGTGTTTTTAATGGGCAAAATGTCAGTTTAAGACTACAAAAAAGTGCTGCTTTTGGTTTTCATTGCTGCGGTCTGCATGGGTTTTCCAACCAAAGCTGTTTAATAATAATAATAATAATACACTTTATTTATAAGCGCACTTTTCATTTACGTAAACAAAGCTCAAAGTGCTACAAAATTAAAAAGGGTGAAACAAAACAATAAAAAACTATTTAAAAACAATTAAAACAACGTCATAAAAGCTGTGACATTCATGCCGGCATGGCATAAATTATTTAAATTTGTTTAAATTATCCTCTGCTTTTTAGACCATCTGAAACTGCTAGACACCAACGTTTGGTTGCCAAAAACCCAAAATATTGTTGCCTTTTTTAGCAATCTTTAATGTATCCACCCTCAATTCCTATAAGACAAAATACCAGTAGTTCTTCACAGATCCCTCAAAATAAACACTTTGCAGCCTCCCTCTCCTCTGTCATCATCCTTCTGGACCTGTCTGCTGCATTCGACACGGTGAACCATCAGATCCTCCTTCGCACTCTCCAAGAACTTGGAGTTTCAGGTTCTGCACTTTCCTTCCTCACCTCATACCTCAAAGACCGCACCTACAGGGTAACTTGGAGAGGGTCCGAGTCCGACCCTTGTCAACTAACTACAGGGGTCCCTCAGGGGTCTGTTCTCGATCCCCTCCTCTTCTTCTTGTACACAAACTCGCTCGGATCAGTCATTAGCCCGCATGGTTTTTCATACCACTGCTACGCTGACGACACCCAATAAATTCTGTCCTTTCCCCGCTCAGAGACCCAGGTCGTCGCACGCATCTCTGCTTGTCTAGCTGACATCTCTCAGTGGATGTCTGCTCACCAATGGCAACCTTAAATCTTAAAGAGTTCTGATAATAGGCGCTTTCACACCAAGTACTTTGCCGTACTTAGTTAATCAGAACTTAGTTCATGAGAACTCTCTAGTTCTCATGAACTAAGTACAGATCGCGTTCACACCGGAATAAGTCCCTGAGGGAGGATTAGGCAAATGA
>NW_011349901.1:0-2084 GCF_000735185.1 Notothenia coriiceps
CTCTTCTTCATGTCTCTTCTACATCATCATGTGTCCCCTCGTCTCCATGTCTCTTCTACATCAACATGTGTCCCCTCTTCTTCATGTCTCTTCTACATCAACATGTGTCCCCTCTTCTCCATGTCTCTTCTACATCAACATGTGTCCCCTCTTCTTCATGTCTCTTCTACATCAACATGTGTCCCCTCTTCTCCATGTCTCTTCTACATCAACATGTGTCCCCTCTTCTTCATGTCTCTTCTACATCAACATGTGTCCCCTCTGTGGAAAGAGACTCTGAAAGTTTCAGGAACAAAGATTCTCTCTCTTTTTGTCCTGAGCCATTTCTATAAAAACCTGTCTGAAAATGAGCTGATCAGATTTTGGCCACTTTATGATGTCATAACAATGTTTTGTCTTGTGTAACCATTAGCCAATCAGCAACCAAGGTAACCCCCCCCCCTCACCTTATCACCTGAATCTCCTCCTAGAGCAACATTGAGTTCTTTGTAACCAAATATGGGAGCAACTCAGGGTTCAGTATCTCGCCAAAGGACACATCGATGTTGACCCTATGTTTGGGATCAAACCAACAGCCTTCTGGTTAAAGGACGACCACGCTTCCTCTCAGCCACAGTCGGCCTAAACTAACCCTACAAAGCTAACTAAATGCTAGTTCATAATTACAGCATGGTCAAATGACTCCCTGTCCCAGCGCTTAGCTAAAGGCGGCAGCTAATATTCAGTGTGATGACGTGTAGTAGTCTAATTTAACCGAATGCTAGCAACTGCTGTTTTAAAGTTCAACAGTTGGGTACTTACTCACCTATGTTATGCCTTATTCAGGCATCTTACCAAAAACATAAAGAAACAAACATTGACTTGGAGACAAAGAACCGGGAAGTGGTGAAATGCTAACAAATGTATGTGTTATTACGAAGTAGGTTTACACATACGAGGAGTTTGCTTCAGTGACTGAGTCCTGCTCCGCTCTGTGTGTTGGATTAGGGATTGTTTTGAAACACACAGCTTCATACAGTGACTGATGCTTTGTGAGATACATCTTTCACCTGACAAAACACAGATGGTCACACATGCCACTTATTTCCTTTGTATGCATTTCAAAGTGACAGTGATCTCCCTAGTGACCACGAGGCGCTTCATACTTCAAAACACCAGCAATCCATATCTGACTATTACAATACAGCTGTGTTATCATCCATAAGAATGTACGCAAATATTTACTTTATGTAACGTAAATGTTTATGACCCTTTACATTTGCAGAATGGGAAAGCATTACAATGACATTAAATTGTCAATAATGTGATGGCTTACTGTAAAATCCCCCAAAGCAGTTTGCATTATCACATCTTCAGTGTATTTACACTCAGAACGTATGCATCCGGTTAGCTTTCCTTATAGCACGGCTTCATAACACACGGCAGCTGCTCTGTGCCGACACAGCTTGAAACTGAAGTGCCTGAAAAAAAAAACACTTGTTGCTGCGAGGGCTCTTCACAGAACCCACCCACAGTGTCTGAGATGGGATTTAAACTTGTGACCCATAATTTGAAATATTCGCAGAAAACAAACGGCAGCTGGGGTTATCATTCATTTATTCAACATGGGTTGGTTCAAACATTTTAGTTTTTAACCATTCATAAACCCAATGAAGGTGGTGTGGACTTTCATGGATTGACTAAAAAGAATAGTGTTGGCTTAAAGGCCCCCTATTATACTGTTTCTCATCAATATATTACAGGTCTCAGATATATACAGAACCTGTCTCTGATTGGCTGAAACACCAAACAGATCATTGCAGCATTACCCATAATCCCCTCTGTTTCAGCCCTGTTTCCAAAGTGCTGATTCTCTGTCTGTTACTTTAGATGAAAATAAGGAGCCCCTCCCCACGCCCCTCTGAGAGAGATTTGGTTACAAAGAACTCAATGGTGCTCTAGGAGGAGATTCAGGTGATAAGGAGGGGGGGCGGGGTTACCTTGGTTGCTGATTGGCTAATGGTTACACAAGACAAAACATCGTTATGACATCATAAAGTGGCCAAAATCTGATCAGCTCATTTTCAGTACTAGGTTTTTATATA
>NW_011349901.1:2115-2983 GCF_000735185.1 Notothenia coriiceps
CATGTCTCTTCTACATCAACATGTGTCCCCTCTTCTCCATGTCTCTTCTACATCAACATGTGTCCCCTCTTCTTCATGTCTCTTCTACATCAACATGTGTCCCCTCTTCTCCATGTCTCTTCTACATCAACATGTGTCCCCTCTTCTTCATGTCTCTTCTTCATCAACATGTGTCCCCTCTTCTCCATGTCTCTTCTACATCAACATGTGTCCCCCTCTTCTCCATGTCTCTTCTACATCAACATGTGTCCCCTCTTCTTCATGTCTCTTCTACATCAACATGTGTCCCCTCTTCTTCATGTCTCTTCTACATCAACATGTGTCCCCTCTTCTTCATGTCTCTTCTACATCAACTTGTGTCCCCTCTGTGGAAAGAGACTCTGAAAGTTTCAGGAACAAAAATTCTCTCTTTTTGTCCTGAGCCATTTCTATAAAAACCTGTCTGAAAACGAGCTGATCAGATTTTGGCCACTTTATGATGTCATAACGATGTTTTGTCTTGTGTAACCATTAGCCAATCAGCAACCAAGGTACCCCCCACCTTATCACCTGAATCTCCTCCTAGAGCACGCTCTAGGAGGAGATTCAGGTGATAAGGTGGGGGGTACCTTGGTTGCTGATTGGCTAATGGTTACACAAGACAAAACATCGTTATGACATCATAAAGTNTTACCTTGGTTGCTGATTGGCTAATGGTTACACAAGACAAAACATTGTTATGACATCATAAAGTGGCCAAAATCTGATCAGCTCATTTTCAGACAGGTTTTTATAGAAATGGATCAGGAAAAGAGAGAGAATCTTTGTTCCTGAAACTTTCAGAGTCTCTTTCCACAGAGGGGACACATGTTGATGTAGAAGAGACATG
>NW_011349901.1:4446-4894 GCF_000735185.1 Notothenia coriiceps
CATAAACCCAATGAATGTGGTGTGGACTTTCATGGATTGACTAAAAAGAATATATTGGCTTAAAGGCCCCCTGTTATACTGTTTCTCATCAATATATTACAGGTCTCAGATATATACAGAACCTGTCTCTGATTGGCTGAAACACCAAACAGATCATTGCAGCATTACCCATAATCCCCTCTGTTTCAGCCCTGTTTCCAAAGTGCTGATTCTCTGTCTGTTACTTTAGATGAAAATAAGGAGCCCCTCCCCACGCCCCTCTGAGAGAGATTTGGTTACAAAGAACTCAATGGTGCTCTAGGAGGAGATTCAGGTGATAAGGGGGGGGGGGGGTTACCTTGGTTGCTGATTGGCTAATGGTTACACAAGACAAAACATCGTTATGACATCATAAAGTGGCCAAAATCTGATCAGCTCATTTTCAAACAGGTTTTTATAGAAATGGATC
>NW_011349902.1:0-4019 GCF_000735185.1 Notothenia coriiceps
ACCACACCACCACCACCACCACCACCACCACCACACACACACACACACACACACACACACACACACACACACACACACACACACACACACACACACACACACACACACACACACACACACACACACACACACACACACATGCACACAGAGTATATCATGGAAGAAGCTTCTGCTGGCCTGTCTGCACACAGTTAATAAGTCTGTGTGATGGATGAATGGAGACACGCAGCTCTCATCTCACTGTCTCACAGCCTACATGTTGTTTCTCTCTGTCTTTTGTCTATATTTCATTGACTGACTTCTTTATTATTTCTCATTAACCCCCATCTCTCCCCTCTATAATTTAAGAATTTCTTCATGCTTCATTTTCAGGTGTATATCAGTATGTAGTGTCTCTACTGTGACATGTCTCCATGCTTTAATGTTCAAAAAGCTCTTTATTTTCTCATACTGCCTGTGCTGCAGAACCTCTTTCCACCCTCCGTCTGAAACCAGAGCCCAGTCTGCTCTGATTGGTTAGCTGGCCGGCTCTGTTGTGATTGGTCCCGCCCCTTAGCCTATCACGTACAATGTGTCGGATCGCTAGCCAACAGAAGTGTGAGTGTTACATAGTGATGTTACTTTGTTACGGAAGTAAACGAAGGAAGAAAGACCAGGGACATTTTTTTTTATTTCACTTCATTTTAATTTAACCAACTCTCCTTTTTTTGAACTTTCACTACTAAAACTTTCTGCACATGGCTTTTTACACTACACCACTTTAGATTCAAGAATTATGTCCAATAACCCACAATGTTTAATACTTAATTCATGCATTTCATTATTCAATATTAATATCTTATTATACACAGGTCCAACACAATGAAGCCCCGAGCCCACTGTGAACCGTTCTGCTGCAGGGGAAAAACCCATAAGCAACTAAATATAGTCGTCGATATATGAACAATATAATGTGTATTAAGGTAAAAAACAAGAACAATAAAAGAACAAATGTTAGGCGTCTTCGTTTCCCCTCAGGAGTTTTTAAAAGGCATTCTGGGAAAGTGATTTTACAAAATGATGCACCAGTTGAATGAAGGCAAAAGAGAAGTCCCCCCTGTCTTCTAAAAAGTATACGTTCCTATACAACGAAACTACACTCTCTGTAAAAAAACGAAAAAGAAAAAAAAAAAATCAGTACAACAAAACTACTTCTCAGGTTTGGTAAAAAAAAAAATCATGTTTTGGCTTAAAATGTCAACTGTATGTTTGTTTTATTTATAAAATGTAAATGTAGAAGAAGTAATTGTTGAGTTTTGGTTACAGTCTTGTGTTTAGTTGCATGGAAACTTAATTTTTAGGAGACCGGGATCCTTTAATGCACATAATGGTTGACTACTGAATGTTGATCAATAGTAGAATCTCCCTCAGTGTGCATAAATAAAAGTATTTTATTATTATTTTATGACTATCGTGTCAATATTTTTCTGCACCATATATTTCTGTACATTTAGAGATTAAGAGGCTTCGATTCTGAGACGTGAAGCTCAGAAGATCTGAAAAAGAAATCTCACCTGACTTTCTCTGACTCTTCAGATATGTTTCTTTTATATCGAAACTAAATATGAAAAGTTCAAAAAGTTATTCTCTTAAAGTTTGCCGTCCCATCTCCACACTGTGTTCAGCATCTCAGTGTCCGTACTCCATACGCTGGGAAACCTTTCATCACAATGCAGAATTACATTTTATCCAAAGAAAGGCAAAGATGAGCAAGTGGGCATTTCATTACCTTGCTTTAAGTTTCCTCGGACAGAAAGTAAATCCTATTGTTGCCTCACATTATAATGTAAGATAACGGTAAACTATAACCAGCAACAGATGTTCAGCTGAGCTCCTGATGAATCAGAAACAACCTCCATTGTTTTAAACAATTTTCCTCCAATCTTCCCAATTTCCCCTTTCTGTATATGTTTATGAGCAAGATTCAAAAAGTCCAAAGTTCGCACAATGTCCCACAGACGCATATTTATCTCAGTTTGCACCAAATAGTGTCTCTTAATGTCCATTTCAGTCTTTTTATTTGAGTTTGTATGCATTTGTAGCGGATGTACCTTCCAGATCCAGACTCTAAGGCTTTTCCTTTAAGTACCTGTTAATCCTGATTTCTGTGACACTTATTCTATGTAACGTAAACTGTCCTTTTTTTGGGTGACATTTTAGGCATCTCCTGCTGCACTTGTCCTTATACTCCATCTTCTTGTTAACTTGTAACTTCCCTTTTATTCCCCCATTTGTAATTCCACTTGTAGTCAGTATCAAAGACAGTTTTTAGCAGATCTTTCCTGTACACCAAAATGTTCAACGTTTTAAATCCCCTCTTTTAATCCAACCCTGTCAAGTGTTCTTTCTATCTTGCAGCTCATATAAAGTTCAAGCTTAGATATCATATTTCCCAGTTTGTATCGTCAGTATATTCCTTCTTTATTCCTCTCTCTGTCCTCCGGTCACACCGTGGTCACGGAGAGAAGAGGGTTGTATATTTTCTTCCCGTCCGGAGACCTGGAGCCGTGAGCCAGCAGCTCCTGGATGGTGATCCAGTTGTCGAGGATTCGCCGGTTCCTCTTCTTGGTGATCTTCTTCTGGCTCAGTAACAGGATGTTGTTGCAGGGCGAGTCCTGACGGGCGTGCAGCGGCGAGGAATGAAGTTCTGTCGATGAGGCGTCCCTGGATAACAAAAAAAACAAAACAAAAGATTTAGATTTGAGTATGCATATTATCCTGGAGTCCTGAAAGACTATATTGCTTTAATCTTCTGCACTCAAGATGACTCTTATAATTTGGGCAAACCTGATATACCTTATCTTGACATTTAAATTGATACTTTGCACATTTGTATAATGTTTATAGTATCCAGAAGCAGTATTTCGGTCTGTGACTTTTTTCTTTGGATTTATTTATTGTGTATTCTATAAATAATCCATATATACATTTATTATTATTATTTCTTAATTCACGTTGAATGCCTTATAACCTGCTGCTGTCCAAAATATCAACAATATGTGTTTCAGGGTTTCAGGAGCTCTGTGTTTTAGCCAAGTAGCTAAATGACTGACAGACATAACAGCAAATACCAAATAATACAAACCCACAAATAACCTCCTTTGTTTTTGCTTGCATTTGTTTACATAATGCATTTCCCTTTGTTTAAAGTTATGCAATCTTTGCTGCATATTCCAGCTGTGAGCAAGGTCTCCGTTTACAAGTCGTTTTACTGCCTGAGATACTCTGAGTGAACTGCAGCCTTTTTGTAGTAAGGGGGATTCAGCCTTAAGCTTGGTTTGATTTTTTGACAGCTTGTAAAATATGACAGCCTTTCATCATCCCCCAGCGAACTACTTTATGCCAGCTTCAAACGTCATGCAGCCTCAGATTAAAAGATATAAATGTGTGAAACATGTCACATTGTAAAGGTCTGATAGCCCTTATTCTGAGCGCTGGCCCTTTAAGAGCTGCACCCACAGGTGTCAGTTGGTTCCCTGATTGTCTATCAGTTGCACCTGTGTTTGACAAACAATGATTCACTATTAGTTTCAGTGTCAGTGTTTCTGATGGATTCATGGTTTGGATTAAGAAGGAAGTTCCTGAATTTCACCCTGCATCCCATCTCATCAGCAGAAGAAGTTAAGAGGATTTTGTTGTTAATCTTGTGTGGTGAACACAGGGATTGTTAACTGACTGACAAACCACAAAGAAAATGATTTAAGGGTCCCTTTTCGCTCTCTGTCTGAAACTAGAGCCCAGTCTGCTCTGATTGGTTAGCTGGCTGGGTTAGTGTTGTGATTGGACAACCGCTTATAGATGTCCCGCCCCTTTGCCTATCACGTACAACGTGTTGGAGCGCTAGCCAATAGAAGCGAGTGTTACATAGTGATGTCACAATGTTCCAGAAGTAAACAAAGGAGTCCAATGGATGGTTTATTTCATGTTCTCATTTGGTGTAACGCTATATTCTTCAATGTAAGGATAAGCACTATTTATGT
>NW_011349903.1:0-2064 GCF_000735185.1 Notothenia coriiceps
CCCGGTGCGTTGGGGAACTCACGCAGCGTCAGAAAATACAACCCTCTCTCTTTTCCTCCGTACCCAAATCTTTTAAAAACGGGTGTACAACGAGCGGATACAGATTTGCTGCCGATCTGACGTCAAGCTGACATCGGCAGCGGACCCACAGAGAGTTGCTATCAGAAACAATGCCTGACGTGTTTTGGACGTAATCTCGTCTTTGTTTACATTAGCAAGCCTCGCTAACACTCAGAGCTAACCTGTACTGGAGAGCACATGTGTTTAAAAAGCAGGAAATAAAAAAAGGAACTCACCTTGTGATAAACCCGCAAGAGAAAAAGCATTTGAGCTCCATACTGTTTCAGAAATAATCCTTGATGTGGTTTAGAACAGGATGGCGTTTTATCACAGCAGAATTTAACTTTATCTCCGGTAGAATTCTGATCAGGCATTAGCTCCGCCTCCTTTTTTCAAGCTAAGGACCCAAAATCCGCGTTTCTCTAACAGGGCTGCAAAAGAGGGGTTTGAGCAGTATGAGGCATGGCTACAATGGGTGATCTGTTTGGTATTTTAAGCAAACAAATTCACAGACATGTTTTGAATCGGTATGGCCCTACAATATATTTTTCCAATATAGCATGATAGGTCCACTTTAAGATTTTGTGGCTTCATTCGATAGCTGCTCTTGAGATTGAAGCGTAAGAGAGTTAATGTCAGCTGTCTGTCAAACAGCAGGTAGACTGACCTGAATCTGTCGTACAGAACAAAGCACAGTTTCCATCACAAGGTTGAACGTTTATTAGAAATAGAAGAAAACTATTAAATTCAAAGCACTGCAGTGACTAATATGAGAACATTCCCCCGCGGTACAGTTATTGAGGAAAAAACATGATTGCAGTAACACAATGTTATTGGAAAAACTTTGCATCAGAAGTTTCTATTTTATTAAATAAGACAACTGTGAATTCAGAAAGTTTAGTATCACTCAGGGACACAATAATGAAAGATAATACATGCTCAGCAATATCAATAAGACCGAGAGGGAACTGCAATATTAATATTACTTGTAAATGACTTCTGTTACAGCCTCTTTCTCGTTTATGTGAACAACAACCTGAACAGCAAAGGAAATAAACAATGCAAGACATATAAACTGTAAATGGTAAAAGCTCATTAACACATCAATGATTCACATTATTGTTGAAGACCTTATTTTAAACATTTAAAAAAATATATATAATGTCCATCCTCGCAACGAGAAGCCCACTCCGAGTATAAAAGATCAAATTATTTCTCATCACGATCAAAATAATAAGTAATCGCACTGAGTATCGTTATATTGTTGTATTCAATCACACACTAACAGTTGATGGTTGTATGTTTTCAAATCTGATCATTTTCAGGTTTTTCTCCTTCTACATTTTGGTTTATTTAATATTTTGGGGTTTTAGACAATTTCTCAAACAAAGCAAGACATTTAACATTCACATTGTGCTTAAAGACACTGCGATGGACATGTATTGCTTTTTTATGGACCAAATATATCTTATAATGTTTGCAAAAGTATTCCGCATTCCCAAAGGGGCCGCTTCCTCTTCTTCAAAATGGTACTTAAATATTAGTCTTGAAAAAGAAGGGTCGTCTTATATTCGGGTCAATACGGTACTGAAACATAACATCTTTACTAACTGAGGTGTTTGTCCCGCCTGCAGACGGAGACCCTCTGGGACAGTTCGCCATCATCCAGGAGGACGAGGGGCGCTGGGGTCTCATCCTGAAAGAAGCTCTGGACAGAGAGACTAAAGACAGATTCACTCTGAGAGTCACCGCCACCGACGGGAAGTCAGAGGCTCCGGTCTCTGTGGAAGTCCACGTGCTGGACATCAACGACAACAGTCCTCTGTGCGAACAGGTGAGGGGCGACTACTCACTTTCTGGAGCGGCCAAAATCATATAGAAATAGAACCGATAGTTAACTTAAAGTTCACCAGAGTAAAGGATGTGTGTACTTTTGCCATCTCTGGTCTTATCTTATATCTCGTCTCCTCGTGTTTCAGCTGGTGTACACGGAGGCGGTGATGG
>NW_011349904.1:0-3412 GCF_000735185.1 Notothenia coriiceps
ACTACAAAATGAATGTGGTTTTGATTTATTAGTGGTAAAATGCTCAGATGGTCGATGTTCATATTAGAATCAGTGTGTGTGTGTGTGTTTATGTGCTCTATAGGTGCATTAAAACATGTAGGTAGGTAGTGTGCTTCTAAGTAAAAACAGATATATAATTTAGCAGTTCCATCACCCCCTGCCAGTTTTGTGATTTTGCTCAACTTTTAATAATTTTAACAATCTCATGTAACTGTTTTTAGTCCCTTTGCGTGACACAGTATTTCCTCTGCAGCTAAAACTAAGGATTAGACGGAGATACATGTAGGCTACTGTTGGATAAGTCACACAGAGTAGATGAACTAAGGCCCCTAAAAGTTGAGGTAAAATACACAAGGTAGAACAAAGCACCACCATGTTATCCCAGGGCTTTACTAAGGTGTGTGTGTGTGTGTGTGTGTGGTTGTGGGGGTGTGTGTGTGTGTGTCCTCAGTCTTCTCACTGTCCTCTCTTCTCTCCTGCAGCTGGTGATGGAGTTCTGTGGCGCCGGCTCCATCACAGATCTGGTGAAGAACACTAAAGGAAACACGCTGAAGGAGGACTGGATCGCATACATCTCCAGAGAGATCCTCAGGGTCAGTCCCAAAGCATTCATCACTATGTCACATTACTAATCAGATATACTTTAGGGGGCAAACTAAAAACACAATGAACTATGACAGAGTGTGTTTGAACGCTGTCAAAGCTCAGAAAAACACTTAAAACTCGTGCTTTCAACCTCCGTGCTGAAATATGACTTGTAAAGCGTCTAATAGCTCTGTTTAAAAGGCTATATTAAACATGTCATGAAAAGTCTGACAGTGTCTCTGTTCTGCTGACAAATTGCAAATGTCTGAGAGACAGGACAGGAGTTTGGTTCAGTATTGTTGCAGTAAGTTTAACTGAAAGCGAACAGCATGTCAAATGTTTGTTTCCTTCTCTCCTCCGCACAGGGATTGGCTCACTTGCACGCTCACCACGTCATCCACCGTGACATCAAGGGACAAAACGTGCTCCTGACTGAAAACGCTGAAGTCAAACTGGGTAAGAGCCTGTAGACTTTATAAACGCTTTCACATGAGTGCACAGTTGTAGTCTAACACAGCAAGTACTCGTGAACCTATGGCATACTTTACTACTAGTTAGTGTCATTAACTGAATTGTGATGTTATTATAATGAAAATGTATCTGAATGTTTGTGAATGTTAGCTTAATTAAGTTGTGAATGGGGGAAAGATGCCGTACGGCCCGTCCACACTACAGCTTCAAAAAAAGCTTGCCGGCGGGCGTGTCTGAAGCTCGACCGACAACCAATCACATGAATCTCCCGCCCCTGACACACAAGCAGCGGTTTGATTGGCTAGAGCTTGGCCTGGCATATGATTTGATTGGCTGANGCACGCGGTTTGATTGGCTAGCGATTGAACTGTCAGATTTGCATAAACGGGATTTGATTGACTGACGCTGGCTACTCCGACGTCTCCGGCTTCAGAAGTTGAACATTGTTCAACTTTTGCAGCCTGAAACGCCAGGAAAGCTCCGCTCTGCTACCCACAATTCAGTTCGGCGAAAAGCGAGGCAACGTGACGTCACCCCATTCAAAGTGAATGGGCGGACGCGTTGGAAACCGTTTTTGAAGCTGTCGAAGCTGTAGTGTGGACGGGCCGTTATAGAATGTAAAGTGCTTTGAGGGGTTGGATGAAACACTGTATTGCATACAATCCATTTACCATTTACTGTGAAAAGGGAATTCAATGAACTCGATGAACCCTACAGAAACATCGGCTGTTTTCTGTCACCAATATTCTGCTCCTTTTAATTCTGCCTGCATACCACCTCGCTTATTTTTTCCTACCAGCTGTTAATAAGCAAATCGGCCTTGATTACAATTCCTATAAAAAAGAATGGATGTCAACAACTCAAAGTTCTGTAACCAGGTTTCTTCTTCTGATAACATGAGAGTGAAAGACACTTTGGTTCCAATCAAACATGATCTAATATCTGCAGTTTGGCAGCCTCACTGTCCGGTCGTGATACTCAGTTATTTTACAGGTTATTTAATGTTTCTGAAACTGGAAATCATATTTAATTTATGATCCCTGAAATGGTTTTCACTCTCCAACTGACTTTGATTAGATAACTGTATGTAATGAGATTACTGTTGAGACCTTGTTTATTGCTGTCCTGTGATGTCTCCACATGTCTCCACTGTGGTCACAATAAAACACTTTGTAGAGACACAGAAACGTAACCTTTACACTCTGGTTTCGAGTGTGTTGCTTTAAATGTGACAAGAGAACGAGGGACATTTTAATTTACAAGGCTACGATCAGAAGAAGCTGAATCTGTTATTTGGCTAGGGGCTGGAATTTGAATGACCCCTCTTACATTATTAGTCTGCTCTCAGGATCTGCAGTGTTTTAATTACATTTCAAGTTTTGCAGTATTATCAGTTTGTTCCTGGCAGTACATTTACTCAAGTAATGTCCCTAAGTACTGCTTAGCTTAGGGTGACCAGACGTCCCCGTTTTCCGGGGACAGTCCCCGTTTGTATTGGCCTGTCCCCGGTTGAAACTGTCCCCGGAAATGTCCCCATTTTTGAATATATGTTAAAAACACATAGCAAGGTGAAATAAAACGTTTCATGTCAGGAAACACTGGGTAAACAGACTGAGGTCAAGCCAGCCCCCACGTCGGAAAACACAGTCAAGCCAGCCCGCACCACGTTGTATTGCGGTGCGTGAATAGATAGACAGAGGCCTGTAAAAACTGCCTTCAAAATAAAAGCGTTTACTCGGTCAATAACAAATATACCTAAAAAACACACCAAACATATTCATATACTGGAGCTTAAATTAAGAAATATGTACTATATAATGTGATCAATAATAATTCAAAAATAAACTAGTATAACTACCACATTATAACTGAGTGAATGTCAAATGTAATTATACAGTTATGAAGGCATATCTCATATCTGACATTTCCACTGGGTGACTATTTAAAATGTATGCTGTTTAAAATCTCAAATTAGATAAATTGTCCATCTATATTTTGATTATTATTTAATGGAAACCGTCCATAATCAAAGAGTCATTCGAAGTCAATCAAATACTTATTTCACTTCAGGGTGATAGCAGGAGACCCCATCTAGTCAATCAGAGAAAATCAGGACAATCTGATGTAGAATTTCAAAATAAAATACTTTTGAAATCTCATATATGGGCTATCGTCCTTCTGTTTTTATACAAGAATAAAAAAAAAACTGTCAAATCATCAAAGACTTATTGCACTCCAGGGTGAGAGCAGGACACCACATCTAATCACTCAGAGAGAATCTGGACAATCTGATGTAGAGTTTCAAAATAAAAGACCTCTGAAGTCTCATATATGA
>NW_011349905.1:0-1865 GCF_000735185.1 Notothenia coriiceps
TTGTGATTGTAGTAAAGTGTTTTTATTACATGTACAGCACTTTGGCTCGACCAAAAATCACTTTTAAATGTGCTATATAAATAAAACTTGATTTGATTTGATAATACTTTCACTTGAGTAATAGTCTAGTTGACAGCTTATTGAACCCCTAAATGTTGAGGACCCCAAAGTGTTATGATAGAAATGTATAGTAGGGTCCCAAGGACAAAGAAACTCCCGGATGCTAACTTGAATATGTTCGGCAGAGTTATAATATGATGCTTTATTCAACATTAATTGCACTAATGTAGATTTTCAAAATATTGAAGTGACTGTTATTTTGTATATTGATTGTTGTGTTTTTATTTAGGTCTTAGTGTGTGCACATGTAAAAATGTGTCTTTCATAGGATATACATATTTGCACACATGTTTTTTAGATATATTTGTTTATATATTCGGGATTGTGGGAAACGGTATTTCGATCTCTCTGTCTGTACACACAAACCGGAAGATTGACAATAAAGTTGACTTTGACTTGGCATTAAAGCCTATGTAAACAATAGTTATAAAACGGCTTGGCTGATTTGGACGTTTCTGGAGTGGTTTTGGAGGTTATTGAGGATCTTGAATCCATTTCTGACATTTGCACAATCAAACGTGTCAGTATTAACCAGAAAGTGGTCATATCTGTACTCTCTGAGGGCTGATTCTGACTACCATGAGTAGAGTTGACCATTGGATATAGAGAGCAATAGATGAACATTATTACCTCTACTGTGGACACTTTCTTTCCCACATAAATAAGCAATCTATCCAATCCAAATGATCCAGTCCCCTAAATCTTTAAAAACGACCTAAAATTAATCACAAACATCCCTTGCTGACTACACATATTGATATATTCAATTTTTGATCCTGAAAATGTCAGACATTTACTCAGCATCCTCAATAACCCCCAAATCATTCCACTCCACTCATAAAACGGTCCAAATCGGCCAAGCTATGTGCTGGCGACCGGTACCATGCATTTCTATCATATACCTTTGGTGAACCCTTTTGAATGCAGGACTTGTACTTGTAACAGAGTAGTATTAGTATTCCTACACTCTGGTACTTCTACTTTTACTGAGTACTTCTCCCTCTCTGGTTATGAACGGTGTTAGCAGCTAACAGACTTTAAGAGCTCAAAGAAGGAGGAAATATGTTCTCACGTCTTCAGCGACTCGATGAACCAGTCATCTAAGATATCATTAAAGTCCGCTTCTCCCCTCTCAGCCATGACTTCTTATTATTATACATCCATGATGCTTCGTGAAAGCATGGGTCTGTCTGTTATTGTTTGACTTCCTGTAGCTTTTATTCTTGACTTTATTGCTTGTTTGCTCAACTGAGGAAAACGCAACACTGCCCCCTGCTGGACAGAAGCGGGAACACATCTGTCTCATTTTTCACTTTGCTATTTAAATGCTGCTTCTCATTTTGAGCCATGGATGAGTATGAGTATTGTTCTGACACCATAGTGTATTGGCACCCCCTAGTGGCAGAAGTCGGTACATGTATTATTTCAATTGTGTAACTTGTGTTGTATTTTTCTGTTTATTCTTGCAGTTTTACAATTTCAAGCCTCAGTAAATGGTCAATTCAACAACTGTCTTCTGAGTCTTTGTTCGCTATCTGTTAAGCTATGCAGTGTGATGCATTCACAAGGGCAGAGTGGTGGGGGGGGGGGGGGAGGTGGATGGCAAAACCACACACGCAAAGTGGCATAACAATGGCATCCTGACCTCTAGCAGCAGGAACATGAACGCAGCAGCAGCAGCAGCAGCAGCATAGCGAGGCAGAGGCAGGAAGACCTGGCAGCTTAAATAGAGCGGCATGTTTAAG
>NW_011349906.1:0-2324 GCF_000735185.1 Notothenia coriiceps
TCTACATGTCTACTCTATACCCACTTTCCTGAACAATTTTCATTGTGAGTTATAATTCACCATCTCAGGTTATCATTAGGGGGAAATGACAGCAGCACAGTGTACAATATATTGTACTTTCGGTATCTAAATGATACAATGTTGTTTACATTGCTCATGAGGACAGACCACCTTATTTGCAGATTCTTGAAATTGTAATTTAATTTGTAATTGATTGTGGATTTTGTATCCAGTTTTCACTTTATGTATCTTTATACAATGTTTACTACTTTGCTTATGAGGACAGACAGCCTTATTTACAGATTCTTGAAATTCAATTGTAATTTCATTTGTAAATAGTTACATTCATGTGGATTTATCCAGTTTGCACATTTGTATGCATGCACTTATAGGTGCATTTGTTGTTGTTGAAGGCCTGGCTGTTACAGTCTTTATTTACACTATTTTGTTGTAGGCCTACTGGCCTAGATGTTTATGCAGTTTTAAAGCACCTTGGCTTTGTTCTGAATGCACTTTGTTGTAGTTATCCTACAGAGAAAAGAAAATGCACTTGACTTGGAATTAATGTACTGTATGCATTCAAAAGTGCTGAATAAATGTTTTATGGACCCATAATAGTGATTATTATTTAAGTTAAGTTTTGCCATAATCATTTATTTTTTCATAATCAGGCAGCTGAACAACATTGGTAAAAAATGTAAACATTATATATATATATTTCTATTAATCATTTTCGGCCTTTCGGCATTCGGTTTTCGGCCAACTGTTTCCTATTTTCGGTATCGGTTTCGGCCAAGAATTTCCCATTCGGTTCACCCCTAATTTATACCTGTACATTTTCCAATGCGCGCCTGCTGAAACATTTCGAACTGCAGTCCTTTTGCAGGTTGTTTTGAAATGAAATCCCCATTTTTCATAGCACATATCAAGACTTTTTATAGTTTAAACTAATAACAGTACTAACACTACTGTCTTTATCAGTATCCCAGTTAGCTACAACATTGTAAGCCAGCAATACTCACCTCAAGGACCCTAAAACTAAATTCATTCTTAATGAATGTGATTATTTACATCTGTGCTCTCACTGTTAAACCAAATTATCATTGATTAATACGTGTTTTTGAGGAAGTAGTCCAGAAATACAAAAAAAGGACAGAGTAAAGCTGCATTCACATGTTACGCGATTTTCTATTTCCTCAACACAGGGTTGGGTGCAGAGTCTGCAGTTAAGTTTTGTTTCTATTGCTAGCCTAGCTCCCTTACTAGTTTGCGCTGCTTCATACAGCTGTCATTTGATCAGTTGCGTGTCGAAATGTCTGAGTGGTTAAATATGAAATAACTGGAACCTTGTGCACAGCCTCGAGCGGTGCACAACGCTAGAGTGGCGCTACCGCCTAGTCCAGGGGTCGGCAACCCGCGGCCCACGGGCCGCATGCGGCCCTTTAAGCCCTCTGCTCTGGCTCCCTTGAGCTTAGACAAAAATAAGAAGGAAATAAAATAAAAGTATTTGTAGGACTATTTATATTTTATTGCACGGTTGAAAATGTTTCGTATCTTGTATTTTGAGGTGATACTGTGACACATAAATAAAAAACAAAACGGTTTTAATTAGGTCAACTAAAATATGCGTCACATCCTGCTACGGTCCCGCGCGAGTGCCTTTTCTTGGAGGCGCTCGCGCGGGGACCCCCGGCTCGATGAGCGAACTATTGGATAAATCAAAGAAAAGTACCGGAGGAACACAGGATTTAATTCTGTGTGGACAGAGTTATATGCTTTCACAGCAAACGATGCTGGTTTACCGGTATGTTTGATATGTAGAGAGAAGTTGTCAACGGTGCTGCAGCCTTTACGTATCGAGGAACAACAAGGGAGAGGAAGACAGCTGACAATCTTCAGTCATAATTCAATGGGGTATGTAATTTATTTCAGAAAACACTTTTTGTTATATTCCATGGAATGCTCTTAACGTCCCGATAGCAATGAATATATTAAATGCTTTGACAATAAATACATACAAAAATTAATCTCTGGAAGCCGTAGTGCTGTAAAAAGCACGACCAATCATTTTAGCCGACCCGGCTAAAATAACTGGATGGCCTACCTGCCTGTCAGCCTTCCATCTGTGCACAAACTTATCTCGTGGCCTCATTGATGATGCGCGTTCGTGTGTGTTGGAGGAGGGAATCTGTAAGAAAGTCTGAAGGAAGAGGCCTATTTTTTCCGGTTGTGTATTTTCAAATTCTAGCGCACTCGAGCTGGTTTCTCCATTCTTACCTACCCTACCTTTAACTCTTTTTAGGGTGCAGCTATATGTTTTATTT
>NW_011349907.1:0-5835 GCF_000735185.1 Notothenia coriiceps
CTCCCGTGGGATGTGATATAAAAACAAATTGATTATTTTTGTAGTTGTAAACACAAGTGGATGAAAATACATTTATTAGTGCTTTCATGTCAATTCGGCGAACATATGATACATTAAATGATCGTGAGGACATGATTTAAAAATCGTTTGTTTGAGCCGGTCTGCATTTCCTGATGAGAAAACAAACCGATGCTTTTTGTAGTTGTAGTACACCAACATGGATTAAACGTGTGGTTTTTTTACCACAATGTTGGGGAAATTACTGGATAAAATGCACGCATTATTATTATTATTATTCCCACTCCGATCGGGACACTAGGTCCACCGTTTCCCCGCAGCGAGGCTCCCCCCGTTGACAGTTTACGTGGGCTGGGCTGGGTCCAGTGGCGGACTGGCCATCGGGACGAATCCCGATGGGCCGGTACCGAAGTGGGCTGGTCGGATAAGTCACTAGCACATCCCCCACTCCCCCCGTTGACAATTTATTAGCGGTACCGACGTGGGCCGGTCGAGAGTCCCGGGATGATTTTTAGTCCCAGTCCACCACTGGCTACATGACCGTATGATCGCCCATATTGACGCACCTAATTCCTAACTTCTAACAGATACAACATAAACCACCGATCCTTCAGACACGTTAAAAATGAAACTGTCATCGCTGTCATCGCTTGCTGCTGTGTACGCCATCGTGCGTTTACATGCAGATGCTGGGATCCTGAATGGTGCTGTGCCCGCAATGACGTCACACATAATTTTGCGGGACTTGAAGAATCCCCGAGAAGATCCAGAAAATGGTCGACATTGAAGGGCAGATTAATGGTTATCAAAGTACAAATATCCAAAATCAGTTCAGTAACGGTTTTCAAGGGGACAATATTTACTCAAATTGTTGGGTTTGGATGATGGGGGAAACTCGTGTCACAGGCTCTTTAAAGAGGCCATTGTATTTATTTTTTTTATTTTTTGGGTGGGAAGTCCCTTTCCTGTAGTGTTTCATAAAGGTTTAGTTCTGCAAAAGCTCAAATCCCGAAGTTACCTCCAGAGGGAGTTTCTCTCCCAGCTGGTACAGAAAAATCACATTTGAATGACATTAAATATTATTATGTCAATGTTCACTTTAATTTATTTATTGATATTTTGTTTTTTTAGCTAATTATCTGAATCAGAAATCATTTATTAATCCCACAGCATTACAGTGACAGAAATAAAAAAGAGGAAACTAACATATAACATATAGAGACAAGTACACGTGAGTAAAAAAGATAAAGACAAAAAAGTACAAGTTTGTAAAAAAATAAAAATAAAGACAAAAAAGTACAAGTTAATAAACGAATGGTAGCAGACAAAAGTATTGGATTAAAAAGTGAAATATTGACTTCCCAAATGTAGAGTAGAAGTATAGCATAATTTTATAATACTCATATAAACTAAAGGTTTAAAATTCTACTTTAGTACAGTACTTAAGTTAATGTACATTACACCAATGCCAACAAATCCTCCATCCATCCATCTTCTCCCGCTTATCCGTGGTCGTGTCGCGGGGGTAGAAGTTCCAGCAGAGAGCCCCAAACTTTCTTTTCCCTGGCCACATCAACCAGCTCTTACTGGGGGATCCCAAGGCGCTCCCAGGCCAGCGAAGAGATATAATCCCTCCACCTGGACCTAGGTCTACCACTTAGTCTCTTCCCAGCTGGACGTGCCTGGAACACCTCCCTAGGGAGGTGCCCAGGTCCTTACTAGGTGCACGAACCACCTGGCTCCTTTCGACGCAAAGGAGGAGAAGGGAAATCAACATATTGGAAATACAAGGTTTCAATACGACAACTGTTGACCTGAAAAAGAGCAGATTGGATGAGGAAGTGACGGATACACGAGCACATTTGATCCTGACAGGCTTAGAAACTGTAAAAAGTATTTCACTGCACTGCCGTTTTCCACATATACCTCTTTTCCCGCTTTAAAACTGATTTGTTGGAAGCGGTTTCCACTCTTGGCCCGCCAGCGCTGCAGCAATGAAAGAGAACATGAAAGCTTCTGTGCTCCATAAATATTGCACCACGCAAACATGTTTCGCCAATTTACACTTTTCTCCTTTGTCTGACAGCTCCATCAACAAGCTGCTGGGTGGTATCCATTCGTATGAATAAAATATCAGTAGGAACAATCTTTGAAAAAAAGTTTCTCTCCATCTGATGCAAAGCGTGGATGTGTTGGACTTCAGAGAAGCGAGTGACAGCTCTCACATTACTTTGATTTGATCTGTTCTAGCATACAAAAGTGCATTCTATTCAATGGGATACAAGAGCGCTGGTCTTTTTTTCCCCCTCGCAAAGCTAGACCTATATACAAACTTAAAGGCAATGGAGAACGATACATAATATAATGGAAATAAAATGCAGTCTACTTTCAGGGCTCTCGCTCTTACCGCAGAGTGTTTAAATTGTAAACGTGCTTGTCGCTGCCTTTACAATGTGCCTGACAAATTATTAGCAGCAAGTATGAGAAACATGAAATGCCTCCTCAGATCGAAATGCTTTTTAATAGCGGAGACACGGTGCATCGGTGGAGTGTTTGCTTTGTTGGCAGGAGATCACTTCACGGAGCTTCCATTGGTCTGACAGCCGGGGAGAGCTCTGTAATAAGTGCCTTAACAGCTGAAACAGCAAGCAGCCGGATGACAGGGCTTTCATACATCATGTTCACTGATCGATAAAGGAAGACACCTTCCTAAGAGCAACCACTTGTCCTGAGACTTTGAAAATCAGTCTGATAAACTTTAAGTGGTTGTGCCAGTGGTGCAGAGGTCCGACAATATGATTAAATCTGTCAGGTCACAGCTGAACTTTATCAGCAGTTTGCTCAGGCCTGCTACATGCTACGAGCCGGTGTCTCTGTGAGAGATTTCAGAAGTGCAGGGTTGGGGGGGTTACTCTAAAAATGTATTCCATCTCAATTTCTAATTACCTGTAAGAAAAATAACTAATGAGTAACATTCTCAGAATCTAAAAATATAAAAGTTATGTTGTGCTTTTTGGGGTTTTCTATTTACTGTAGTGTGTTATATCGTTTTTTGTGCTTGTAAATGGTCTGCAATGGTTAAAATCCCAAAAATGTCTCTCCCAGAAAATCTGCTCCTTTAACAACAAACATAATATGCCATTTTTTAGTTTTGTTGTAACATCGTTCTCCTGCTAGTAATCCCTATCTTTTAGAAATGTAACTGAAGTAAAAGTACAAAAGTATTGGTATCAAAATATACTTAAAGTACCAAAAGTAAAAGTACACATTCTGCAGATTGGCCTATTTCAGAATAATATATATGATATGTTTTATAATTATTGATCATTAAAGTGTTATCAAAGCTGGGAAAGGTGCAGCTATATACATACATATACATATATATATATATCGTTTTAATGACTTTGTATACTGCAGGGTAGATTGTGAATTTACTCCAGGTGTAAATGAAGTTGTATTTAAGAGTTGATTGTACTTCACATCATTAATCCAAAACTACAAACTAACTAAAGGTATTAAATAAATGTGTTGGAGTAAAAGTACACAATTTAGCTCTGAATTGTCGTGGAGTAGAAGTACAAAGTAACACAAATGTTACTTAAGTAGCCTCCAGTACTTGAGTAGATCCCACCTCTGTCCATTACAACCCAAACTTGAATGAGTGCCTGCTTTGCCTGGAGCAAAGATTATTTCTTTTTTTAGTGTGTGCAGTATACCTTCTTTCATCTTCTATTTTGTGCGATGTGAGTTTTACGATGGAGATACTACGCACAGGCTCCAGCTGCAGAGAGAGACTAAGCTCGCAGGACAATTACAGTGATACATGCAGGAGGTGTTGGCCTTATTTCCACATGGCTCAGAAGTCAATTTGAATTGAAGGTGTTAATGCTGGTGTATGAGAGCTTTCTATAATATATATTCGTTCTATTCAAACATGTGTCTGTATGCCCGAGGGAGATACAGCACAGAAACTCGTTGTTTTCAGTCTCAGGCCAACAAGCTTTATTTATCTAACCCATAATTAGTTTTGGAGGTCTTCACACCTTTACCTTCCCACTCTAAACATATAATTCACTATCCCTAGACCCTTGGCAGTAGTTTCATTACAATATAAAGAAACAACATTGCAGTATGAAGTAAATAAAGCAGAAAATAACAACACAAACTATATATGTAACGCGTTAAGGTCATTTACAAGATATGGGTGTGTGCAAACCAGGCTAATTTACTGTACTACTGTGAACAGTTGAAATAACTGACAAATTGTATAATCCCAACCCTAGCCTATTTATTCATTACCTTTATAACGTACTCTCAGGTTCTGTACAAGAATGGCCTCCACTGACTCTTGGTCAATACCTCAGTCCATGTACCATATACCTAGCGTTCTCATGTAATACATATTCTGTTAACTCAAACCATCAGTACTTCTGAAAGGCTGTTTTTGCAGAACCATATCAGATCACAAGAGGACATCTGAGCCATCCTCCATGACCATGGAGGTTGGCAGTCAGATACCATGATCAAACATTGATTTTATATCCGTCTTTCTTTGGTTTCATTAATTTAGGTGTTGGACGTTTTTGTTTCTACCAAACCTTGAATTCTATATCCGGGCCTTTGACTTTAGGTTTTCTTCACCGTGACATGCAAAGTAATGGAAGCATGAGATGCGGCATTCATACATCTGGTATTATGGTGCTAAAGAGTGGGAAGACAATGTATTTCTGAACTCCCTCATAGCAGTATGTAGGGTCAGTAACAATCCGTCCACCTGATAGGATGGGCCTCAAACTGAGCTGAACTGCTATATTCCAGAAGAAAAGCTGATGAAAGTGTATGTCGTCATGTAACAGGTTAAAATTCATCCATCATGCCAACAATCTCATTAACTGTACATTATTATTTGCCTGACCTATAAGTCATCCACCCATCATTCATAACATCCATTAAGATGTGTTCATTTTCAAAAAAACTTTAATGATGAAGAGCCTGATGTGTTTTTTTTGTGTTTGAAGTTTATATTTTATCATTATAATCATAATCATTTTTTTATTTCCATCCAGAGTATAGGTGTTCTACAATTAATTAAATAGAATTGATTCCGCACTCATTCTCGCCAGAAAATGTTAATTTAACAACATACTGTATGAAAACTGAGTGTATAAATGAACTTTATCACAGTTTGGAGGAGGATTTTCTCTTGAGGCTGTGCAGTTGGCGCAGGTTGATGTGTTTTCTGTCTCAGTGTGGTGTTGCAGGGCTCCCTGTGTGCAGTCTGGAGGCAGAGCTGTGAAGTGCTGCTAAATGTGTGTGTGAGGGCGGAGGAGGCCCTGCTGTTTACACCGAGGACACTTTGATACCATGTAGTGTAGCATGTATCTTAGCCTGTTTGTTGTGTTTACATGTGTGAGAGTGCGTGTGAATGACGTTGCGAGCACAGCCTCGGGACCCTGGAAGGAGTGGGCTTATCGAGGATCTATGCTTTCCCACACTCCCGTGCTCTGACCCCCGCCAGGCCTGCTCTGATTTCCCTGGAGGGAAACCCTGCGGCAGCACTGATATTCTCCACCACACTTTATCTCTCCAGCAAAGTTAATGTGCAAACATCCAGACGTGCTGGCACACTCAGGTGAGGCTGAAGGTCGGGCCACCGCCAGTCAATTAGCCACTCAGCAATAGCACCAGTGGTTAATTTGAGCCGGATCCTGCCGGAACAGGATCCGGCACCTCTTCATTTTGGCCACCCTGTGTTCCGGCACCTATTTGGGCAGATCCGGTACCTCTCACAACAAAAAAAAAATTAAAAATGGTTAA
>NW_011349908.1:0-1231 GCF_000735185.1 Notothenia coriiceps
AGCATCAAGCTAGCAAATCCTGCATTAGCCTCACATCAACAGGTGTAGACAGAACATCCAATTATCCTGACCTAATTTACTGAATAAACCAACTGAAATCTCCTGACTTTTTTTTCACCCAACTCATTAGACTATTCTCCTGCTGGCGTTTCATTGTTGTTTTCTTTCAAATTCAATACTGTAGTTTAAAACCGCGGTACCTGCTCACCATCTGTGAGCTATGTTTAGAATGCGCACGCTACGTTCGCGTCCGCCTGGGAGTGGAGCGGAGCCCCGCCCTTCAGAAACAGAGCGGAGGGAGACTGTGAATACGCAAAGCAGTGGACACTGAAACATGCACATGCATTGGATAAATAACATAGGCGTTTATTTTATTAATAAAAGAGCACATGTTCAATGTGAAAAGTGACCGTCGATAGATTACTTCAGTTGCAATTTGGTGCTATATATATTTATAAATAGACAATGGTAGGGGAAACACTGCCGTTTCTCTGGAACCCATTGGTCGATTTTGTACCGCTAGAGCCAATAGAATCGAAGGGGAATTTCCACATACATACACACACGTTACCATTGAGAAATGAGAGCTATGCGCACGCAGTTTGCCCAAAGCGAAACCTATTTAATTCTCTGAAATCTGAAAACTAGTTTTTATTGCTGATGGATTATCAGAAATAATTTCAAAGTGACACAGACACATTGGATTAACCTATGGATTAACCTTCAACTGGATTTTTTTTATCGTTTTAATGCCATTGAAGACAACTTTTGATCAGAAAACAACTAAGGTAAGACATATTGCCGTGTTGGCTACCTAATGCTACTTGGTGTGATGTCTTTGTTAGCTTCTCATGTCGCAAGTTCGGATCGGTCAGTAATGATACGATAAGTAATAAGGGCATTTTAACAGGATTTCTGTGCTAAGTGTGTTAGCATTTTTTCGCTCAGGGCTAATTCAGAGCCTTTGTTATTTCCCTTATGTTTCGTTTTGCTAAAAATGGTTAATATTGTCTGATAGCTGAGTTTCTTCCTGTTAAGTGGGTATGACACATTCATAGGTTTTTAAATATTAAGAAGCCCTCAGACGCTGTTTCCTGCAGATGTGTTTTTCCCCCCGCCGGCTGGGATGGGGTTTAACAGGTTAGGAAAAGTCATTAATGTACAGAGAAAACAGTAATGGTCCAAGAATGGAACCTTGTGGAACCCCCAACAGGGTTCACAAGGTAGGGGG
>NW_011349909.1:0-3528 GCF_000735185.1 Notothenia coriiceps
AATGCACTAGTGCTAAAATAAAAAACTCACATCAGGCTTCAAATGACCTCCCTCTTTGTCCTCCTCTCTCTGGCTCCACAGCAGTAGTTTATACTCTACGTGCCAAAAATGTCAATAAAAGCGCTTTAATCTGCCATGCAATCTGCAGCAGCACCTGCTTATGGAAACACAAAACGCCCCTGCAGTCTATCTCCGCAGCAGCAATGTTTCCTTCCTATTTAAAAAAGAAAGCTCCACTACTACAGTCGGAAACCCCGCGGGTCAAAGCGCAATTACGCATTCGGACAGGCGCACTGTGTTTGTGGAAATGACTTCCGGCGCTTTCTTTTCTTCTGGGTGTTGATACAAATCAGCAGGCAATGTATTACTGAACAATACATTGAGGGTGGGTTGTGAAACACACTTTGATTTGATCTTGGCATAAAGGAAATATTACTTTACATTTTTGATTGAGACATTTCTTTAATTAGGCAGTTAAATTGTGTGTATTTAAGATTCTTAAAATGGACGATGCTTGATAGATATATTATCAATTATCTGACAAAATAGAAAATGTGGGTTTAATAATTAATTTGAATTATGTGTTTAGGCCTGCAGAATATTGAATTAGCATGGCCCTTTTGTAATATACTCTATTTAGAGCATTTTAAACAATACCTAGAGAGGTCGTTTTTCGAAATACAATTATGATCAATTTGATTAGATTTAAATGTTTAAAAAAATATCTCTTTTAAATATCAAGACATTACTTTTTACTATTCAGGCCGCGGGGTTTCAGATGGAGGCCTTGTTTTCTTTCTTTGCCTCAAAAAGGATTTATTAGCCACAGACAAATTAATAAACCCCTAATTTGAGTTTATATCACCTCCTAGTAATCCGTGTTTACAGCACAAGCATGTATGTAGAATAAAATCAAGTTTTCAGTGACCCAATCTCATTCCCAGCAAGAATAATTAATACAACATTCACATTTTCGAGTAACACTTGTGCGTAATTGTCGTGCGTAATGGCAGGAAAATGATAGTGCGTAATTACAACGATTTTTTTTTACATGGATCAGAAAATATATAAACAATGAAAAGCAGATTTCAGAGCTGAAATAAATCCACAGTAAAGGACAACAAAAAAAGAAGCAGATTCCTTACCGACACACTCGTTGGCCTCGCGGGCCGTGGCGCGCTGCCAGGGCCGGTCGTAGTGGAAGGGTTTGCACCTGTCGCACTCCGGGCCCGCGGTGTGATGCTTGCACTCACACACCAGGTTCCCCTCGCGGTCTTTCACGCACTTCGACGCGTGCCCGTTGCACTTGCACCTGCCCCCGACCTGCAGGTCAGACACCGCGTAAAAGTAGGAGTCTCTCGCCAGCTCCGAGTCGTCCTCGTTCTCGTCTCCAAACGTGTGCAGCCGGCTGAAGATCACCTTTATGTCGGTGGCCGTCACCCAGTCCTGCAGCACGGGGGAATTATCGAAGTCGTGCGCAGAGGGTCTCCCATCCAGGGTGCTGAAGGCGATGAGCCCCCCAGTCAGAGGGTGCATGTCGGTGTGGGAGTCCGTGCAGATGGCCTCCTGCTCGTTCTGCTTGGTGATCGCTGCTTTATTCTGCCGGTTGTACATCTTCTTGCACTGAGTGGAGTAATACTGAAACGGCACCCAGGACTTCCCGTAGTCCATGGACTTGTAGATGGCCATGGACTCGGGTCTGGGTGAGCAGAACTGCAGGCTCACATAGGTCACCTCGAACTTCTTCCCCAGGGATAAAGTGAGGGTGAGATTCTGCGGGAACTGCACGTAGTTCTCGGACTGCCAGCAGGTGAGGTTGTGCGGGTTGTTGAGGTCCGTTAAGTACGCAGGAGGGTGAGATTTCTTGGGGTCTCCGGCGTCGCAGGTGTGACAGTCCCGAGTCCTCTCCTCCTCCTTCTCGGTCACCACGCAGTACCTGGCGGCCGGGGTCCCGCAGGTGCTGGACACGCGCACGTCCTTTCCAAACGCGGAGTTCACGAAGTCCGGGATGCACCTCCGAGGGTTCCCGTTCTCATCGTAGCAGGGATCAGGGGGGGACGACTGAGCCGCGAACATGCTGAGCCCGTACCCTCCAGATACCCCCTCTGTGAGCGACCCCACCGTCACCAAGGTGAGCCAAACCTCCAAAACGCTTTGCATTGTAATCCGTGCACCGATGCGCTGAAATGGAGACAAATGGACAGAATTAGGAAGTACTTTTAATAACATTCTGATGATGTGATAAGGATGTAATAATAAAACATGTACAAAATATTCCTACGAGGCAAAGAAACCCACCTCCAAAGAAAACCGATCAGCCTCAAAGTGCTAGAATTTGGAGACCAACCTATTTCGTTTTACGCACCAAACAATCCTGCTATAGTTTAAAAAAAAATCAGAGTTAACAACTCCGGAATTACTTATAATAACAATAATTCTGATCTGAAATGGACGCAAATCGTGTAAAAAATATTCCTACGAGGCACAGAAACCCACCTCCAAATAAAACCGATCAGCCTCAAAGTGAACTCCTAGAATTTGGAGACCAACCTATCCCGTTTTACGCACCAAACACTCCTGCTTTAGTCCTTTCCCTCCTCTTCTTTGAGATCCCTAAATATAAATGAGATATGGCAGGAGCCCAGCTGCTGTCCTCTCACTCTCACCTCTGCCCACCTCTATCTCCCTCTGTCCCATTCCCTCTCTGTTATAAAAGGAGAAAGGGGTCCGCTCCCTCTCAGAGGAGTGGGAGACTGTTCTCTGCGAAGAGAGAGGCAGCAGCGCCATCTTGTGGTGGATTATCGACACTGCATGTTCCAAAAAGCCGTTTTTTAATGTTTTCTCAAAGAGGTTAATTATGACTTTCCTAGTTTCCGGTTGGGGCATTGCTGTTGTGTGTTTGATTATTAAAAACAATTATTTGGACAAACAAGATGCATTATGGGTAAATATATAATCATCCGGGCGCTCCCCGTCGCCTGTGAGTCGAGCTCATTCTTGATAGCGACAGCCAATCACGTTCACGTCTGCTACCAAGATTCTACCAATAATTGAGAGCTCTGGCCAATCAGCGCCCGTATTGCTACCAAGAATTGCTCCCGCAGCAACCAAAAATTGACCAATCAGCGTCTACGTAGGCGGGCTATACTCTGCGGACGCCTCAAGCGAGAGATTCACTTTTTCCCAACATCACGAAAGTAAGTACATCATCCTTTAACTATGTTGTCAATGCTTATAAACTGTCATATTAGATGTATAGATATATTTTAACTAAACAACATGTTGCACAGGGACATTTTACTAATGACTGGCGAACATACTTGCCAACCTTGAGACCTCAGAAATCGGGAGCATTTCAAAACCACCGCGGGGGGGGTGGGGGGTGCTAGTGGATCGCCGGAGCTGTATTAGATTAGCATGCTTACTGTAGTTGTAAGTGTGCACTGTCTTGATGGAGCATATGGGGATATACAGGAAAGGAGTGAGCAGAGGGTGAAGTTGACGATTCTTGTTCTGTTTTCTGTGACT
>NW_011349910.1:0-1521 GCF_000735185.1 Notothenia coriiceps
GGGGGGGGGGGGGTCCTATCACCTCACATAAATGCTAGGAAGCTTCTTAAAAACTCCTGCATAACGAACTTCAGATTGCCTCTGAGCGCTGAGTCATCGCGCTCTCATTTTCTATCTTTTTCTTGCCTTTTTCAGCAACTTAATGATTTAAAACCTCACAATGATTACCTGGTGATGCAGCGATGCACACGTTGCTTATGAGGCTGTCTGTCTGTTTCCCTGCAGTCCTTTCAGCACCATGGACAGCACCTTAAACTTGATGTTCCTAAAAAACAAAACACCTCTCTCCAAAGAAATGTTTATTAATCACCTCTGTTGTGATAAAACACATATTTAATTATGTTGGCTGTATTTCAGCCACAATGGACTATCTCTAGCTGTTGTGTTTCTATTATTTTATTGTATTTATTAGTTTTTTTTATTAATTAATTGTAATTAAATATATTTTTTAAATAGTATTTTTATTTTGTATTAATACATTTTATTTCATGTTTTTAAATAGTAGTTAATATTTTATTTAATATTCTATATACTGAAATCCTGAAGTGGTCGATCAGGAATTCTTTATTTCTATTGTTTTAATGATTTAATTTAACGTATTTGCTCAAAATAACAAAATATCCTCACAATGTTAAATGTGCTTTATTAGCAAAAAGCTGCCAAACAATGTGCTCTATTCATTTATACAATACTATCAACAGACGCAAACCTGCATGTGTATTTATTGAAGAAGACACAATGCACATTAATCAACATTCAGAGCACTCGTCATGTAAAAGTTCCAGATTTAGGCGCCTCTTAAAGCACAGTAATCAGGTTACTTTGACCTGATGACACTCAGGTTCGTCACCTTGCCTCAGGTCTATGTTACGTAATAACCCCCCTGTTGTTGCTCTGAATGCGACGTCGTTGGTGTTACCTGTTGTGTCTGGATTCCTCCTGATTTCTCCCAGCAGCCTCTCTGCTCAGGGGGGATTAGACATTGTTATCCCAGCCTTCTGATTGGCAGACATAATCCCCCCCATTCAGCAAAGCTTTGTCACTTCTGGAAGAAAAGGCCTCGGTCCGCCGCCTGCATGGCATTACATCTGCAGGGGTCTGAGTCTGGAAAGCAATCGATCGAGAGCATCGTTTGAATAACAGAGGAGGCAATTCAGAGCGGGTTTTATCCAAGAGCGTGTGTGTGTGTGTGTGTGTGTGTGTGTGTGTGTGTGTGTGTGTGTGTGTGTGTGTGTGTGTGTGTGTGTGTGTGTGTGTGTGTGTGTGTGTGTGTGTGTGTGTGTAGGCGATGCACGACAACACACACACACACACACATTGAGAGTTGACCAGTGGTAACAACATTTAATCCAGTACTGCACTTAAGTACTTACCATTTTTTTGGCGCATATGTTGTGCGTTTACTAGGGCTGTCAATCGATTAAAATAGTTAATCGCACATTTTGTATCTGTTCTAAATGTACCTTAGAGGAATATTTTTCCAGTTCTTAATACTCTTATCAACATATGAGTATTAAGAAC
>NW_011349911.1:0-1889 GCF_000735185.1 Notothenia coriiceps
CACACACACACACACACACACACACTTCTCCGCCTCATTCTGTTTTCATTTACTCGTTCGTTATCTGACCAGCTTCAATCTTGTAGGCTACTCACTTTGTTTCTTGTAGCCCTCGAAAGGGTTTTGGAGGTTGATCCCTCGGTGAACGGGAGTTGAATGGCTTTCTTGTTCGCAGCAGCAGAAAGCATTTTCGAATGTTTGAATGAATCAAAGTGGGTCGCCACCGCCGATTTTCTCTTATGCTCCAACACACAGTTGCACGGGGTGCAGAATAGTTTCCCCCCACTTTTTGCCCGGTCTTTAGTAGAAATGTTCGTTGGTAAATGAGCTCTACACAGTGTTGTTTACATTCTGTGATGCGCGAGCTGATGACGTCACGTCAAGACGAGTTAACTTTTTTTTCTTCTCAACTTTGTGTGGAAAAATGCGGGGATTATGCGGCCTTTTGATAAATATGCGCCTTTTGATAAATATGCGCCATTTTGCTGATTATGCGGTAAATTCTGCAATCGCAGAATCGCGTTTTTCTGGAGGGTCTAAAAAGCTTTCATAAATAACTGATGAATGTTCAAACACCTCCTTCTACGAGTCAAGTGCCCTGAGATCGATGCCAATCATCCCCAACATTAACAATCAAAAGATTTTCTTTCATGAATTTAACTTTTTTATTTTGCATTTTTAGAAAAAAGTCAAACTTTCAGGACAAACTGATTTTTGGGTAAATGGGTACATTGTTCTGAGAATAATTCAAATGTAGAACATGTTCAACCTGTAATGTGCAATATATCCACTTGTTTGGGCAGTTTTACTTTGCAATGACTATAGTGATTTATATGTGCAATACATTTTTAAAGTATCTCAAACCTTAATATGTACACTTACATATTTAAATGCTGCCACTCATTTTTCAGCCATAGATGGGTACTTACTTTTATCTCCAATGTGTGATCTTTCTCTATATTTAACTGCAACAACTACTTATCATTGCTTGCCCTTTAACCTGCTATGTCACTTTTGCAGTAACGTTATACATTTCCCCGCTGCTGGACTAATAAATAATAATAATAATAATAATAATACATTTTATTTAAGGACACCTTTCATGACATCCAAGGACACTGTACCTTTGAGTAAATGAATAATTTGCAAATTAATGAATTGCATTACTTATATACATTTTCTCTTCTTGCTACAAATTAAGATATTTTTCACTATTATTAAATACTTTAAATCCTCAGTTTAATCTATTTTACATTTCCAATGTAAGCTTTTTAAGGAATGTTGTAACTTTATATTCAGATGGGAGATTTATTATACTGTATTTCGTTTTGTTGCATACTTTTGTTTGAATAAAGAGTGGTTCAAATATGTCAATTATTTTGTATATAGCCATCAGTCTCTGACAGGTTGGAAGTGATGCTTAAAGAGGCCCTATTCTGCTACACTACACTACATACTGATATGAACCTGAACATCAGCAGGAGAGGACTCTTTAAAGTAGAGGCACTACATACTGATATACACCTGAACATCAGCAGGAGAGGACTCTTTAAAGTAGAGACACTACATACTGATATGCACCTGAACATCAGCAGGAGAGGACTCTTTAAAGTAGAGACACTACATACTGATATACACCTGAACATCAGCAGGAGAGGACTCTTTAAAGTAGAGACACTACATACTGATATACACCTGAACATCAGCAGGAGAGGACTCTTTAAAGTAGAGACACTACATACTGATATGCACCTGAACATCAGCAGGAGAGGACTCTTTAAAGTAGAGACACTACATACTGATATGCACCTGAACATCAGCAGGAGAGGACTCTTTAAAGTAGAGACACCACATACTGATATACACCTGAACATCAGCAGGAGAGGACT
>NW_011349912.1:0-3309 GCF_000735185.1 Notothenia coriiceps
TGAGAGCCGACGCGCGCGCAGTATAGATTTAAAGACTGTTATACAGGACTTTGCGCAGAAGAATGCCAGGAGACGCGCTCGTATAAAATAATAGGCCTACAAAGCAGTTCCTGATTGCATATTCTATGTAGCCTATAGGATGTGTTTTATTTGTTTGTTTTTTGTAGGCTACTTTTCTTTTATACAGAATGTTATATATGTGAACCGTTCCGTTGTGTGAACTCCAATGATGATAGGCTATAACGTTCTACAATATACCTTCATGTTACAAAAAATACACAGCCACTTGTTTGTATTTGTCAATGATGTTTAAACCCAGAATGTATATTATATACAGTTCCTACTCGACCTTCTACAGACAGTTCCTACTGACCCTACTGTTTGAATCAGATGTATCTTTATACAGAAAGTTCCTACTGACCCTATACTGTTTAAATCAGATGTATCTTTATACAGAAAGTTCTTACTGACCTATAGTGTTTACAAAAGATGCCTGAAAAAATAAACATTTAAAAAAGTGGCCGCGATGTCTATCCCATGTCACTCTATTATTGATTTAGGGGAGGGGGCGGGGCCCCATGGTCCGACCTGCGGGGGAGCCCCGAAATATTGCGCAAGGCCACTGGGTGAGGCATTTCATAAATACATTGTCCTGTGAAGAATTATCTCCATTACCAGGGAGATGGAGTTGAACCACATCAATCTCAGCGCTCTTAGCAGCAGATGTAATTATGCACTCCATTTGACTAATGTCAGCTTGTAGCGACCCATCCATCTATGACTTTATATAGGCACTCATTTAACTGAGGCAGGAATTAAAGGCTCCAGATATCCATCATTGTTCTGTGGTCGTTTTACCCCCAGCTGCTTGACTCTTTGATATGGACCAAGAAAATAAAATACTTTTGTATTAAAGGTGTGATAAAGCCTGGGAATGACAGCCATAGTTTACATTAGGGCCGATACATTTAATCTGTGAGAAACCAACCCAAGAAATACATATATACAGTATATATCCAAATGAAACCCCTGAAGGTATAAACCCATCCCTGACCAACATGATTGTAAATGATTACAAAACACTGCCTTCTAAGGAAGTGCCATTGTGTTTGTGACAGCTTGGATTTTACCCCATTGAGTTTTCACTGAACTAATTTGTCATGTGTAATAAATTAAAGTGGCTTTTAAAACAAACAAAAAAATCCATATGAATTCACCTTTCGATCCTTTCCTTCAAACAATGTGACGTGTTCTATTGAGGTGAAGGTAAAGTGTTTGTTAGAACACATAGGACATTCTTTCTACATTGACTATTCATAACTAACACAGATGTGTTTCAGTAACAAGGAAGTGCTCTGTCCTCCTAACTGTGTGTCCTGACTTCCTGTCTCCATCAGAAGTGGTAGTGTGTTATATTGTTCAGATGGACATCTGCTGCCTGTGATGTCTGACTACATTTGGGTGAATAATATATCATAGAGCCTGAAGGGTGCCAGAGCTGGAAGAAAGTGAGAGTCTGACAGCAGACCATCTGGTCATTTTACTCTCAGAGTCCTAACGCTGATCCAAATCTGATGTTTTATCATGTTTCTATAACAATATGGTGCCATTAACGCCAGTTGTCTGAATTGCAATTGGAAATGTGTGCTGCACAGCATGGATCACTTTGATTAAATGTTTTATGTCAACCGATTTCACATAACTGAATTATATGGAAGTCTGTTTGCGCCACAGAAAAAAATAAATAATAATCCAATCCCAATGAGACTTACTATCTCATTATATTGATTTACTATCTCATTATATTGACTTAGTTATCTCATTATATTGACTTAATATCTCAGTATATTCCATAGGCTTCCATAGAATTAGGTTAGTTGAAAGCAATATTTTGTATTTAAACTTAATATTATTGCTTTCAACTAACCTAATATAGCTATGTGAAATCTGTTGACATAATACATCTAATTGAGTACACAACAGTGGCGAACCGTCAGGGCCTTCAAGGTATTCAGAGAATACCCTGGAAAACTCAGATAAAACAAACAAAAAATCTATTTAATTATATAAATAAAATGTATTTAAAATGAATAAATGAGAATCATATCTGTGTTGTTGATCTGTAATATTACAGTGTTACGTTGATTTGTTTGTCCTTCTCGGACCATGCACTACGCATTTCAGTGGTTTTGTGTTTGAAAAGAAAGCAACCAATCAGATATTTTTCTGGATAGAATATCCTTAAACCAAGGTATTCTATATCCTTGATAGAAAACCCTGGCCGTTGCACTGAATGAGGCGAATGGTGGAGGCTCTGCCAGAGGTGGGGACTCGAGTCACATGACTTGACTCGAGTCAGACTCGAGTCGCATATTTTTTGACCTTGAGACTTGCTTGACTAACATTGATAAAAGACTTGACTTGACTTTGACTTGGTATTCATGACTTGAGACTTGACTTAAGCTTGAGACAGATGACTTGAAAGGACTTGACTGTTTAAAGTTAAATATTTGCGTTCGTTTTTGTAGTGGGAAATTACCAAGCGGCAAACTCTGGGGAAGAGCCGGGACGCCAATACGGAAGTGCTACATACTGCAGTTCATATTGGCCGATAGGCGATGGCTGCAGAAAGGAGCAATTTCCATAGACCCCCATGTTAAAATGCCCAATTTTACAGCAGAAAGAAACATGTTTCTACCCCTTGCTCCATACATTTTATTATCGATATAGTTAGATTCCACCTTCATGATTATGAATCTGTGAATGAATTGTTTTCTAACACAACCCTTTTATTTATATTAGGTCTTAACGTTTTGCATAAACTAGGGCGTGGTCACATTGAGTGACCGCTCTGTCAAGTGACTGCTACTGCTAGCTTCTTGTCTCTCTGCTAGCTGCTCCATGAAGCTAGCTACAGGCACTCTGCCTGGTCAGTTCATCCAGGAAACACAACTTGAAGCCGGCCGTGGTTGTTTGTTCTTCATGCTTATATATCGGGCTATTGTGACTCGCTCTGCGGTTAAAACAGACGGTGCATGAATGCGGTTTTGCGGTAAGTGAAATTCGAGTGCTTTATTAATGTGTTAATGATTTTAATCGACGTAGTGACTGTTAAGGCTAAGCGAGTGGTAGCTACATCGGTGCTAACGATGCTAATCGTAGCCTCCAAGTTAAAATCATAGACTGTATATATAAAGGTTAAAACGAAAAAGAGAAGTGTTAAGTGTAAAGTGGGATAATACTGTTGAACAAACAGCTTCTGTTTGAGGTTGATAAAATAAGGTCATCCTTGTTACTTAGAGAGATATT
>NW_011349913.1:0-2705 GCF_000735185.1 Notothenia coriiceps
GCTCACACAAGCAAAACGGGAAACAAAAAGAGGTCTGGAGGAGTGGCCAAAAGGAACAAACAGAAGGAGGGAACCCGAGCCAGCCACACCACGGACCGTAGGACCCAGAGCTTCCCCCCCAACCAGAATCAAATGTAAACCCTATGGGAAACAAAATAAAGCTGCAAAAACTGGACTACCAGGTCCTCCAGGCTAAACATAAACACATCTACAAAAATATGGCCTACAGCTCAAAATGGCAAAGAGGTATTCTAAGTAGAGTGTCTCCCGGCGTTAGGATAGGCGAGACATCCTTCTCCTCCAGCATCTCTTTATATATACACGGCTGAGTGGAATTTGGAACACCTGGGCAGAAGCGGAGCCAGGGGCAGGCCAGGTGCACCTGTAGCAGGGAGACAGAAAAGAAAACAAGGAGGGGAGCACTTAACACATGTCTACACAGACATCCACTCAAAGTCAACAATTTGTCTGAAGAATGTGCTGACATGGGGGTTTAAATTGCCATGCCTCTTTTTGGCTTTCGAGCCCGTCTCAGGATTAATGCCCAGGAAGCACCTGCAAACAATAAGGCAAGACAACAATTTAAATTTTACATAGACGTGTTGCATCGTTTATTTTAAGGCACATACAGCGGTGCCCCTTTCAATATAAGTAAAACCTGCACCAAAGAAAGACATTTGTATTTAGAGCCAAGCAAGAGCGATAAAAGCAAGAAAATCACTTAATTTGTTGTGTTATCACAGAGGATGGTCTGACAGTATTTTACTATGAAATAATACAGTAACATGTTGTGAAATCCTGGTAATCATTTATCCTGTACATTCAAAGTAATTAACTGTGCCTGCATTGATTTCACTGTGAAATTCAAAATTACAATATTATATTGTGAACATTACAGGTAAAGACTGTAAAGTGGTAAAACAGTAATTTATCTTAAAATATTACAGCTAAATATTGTGAAATCATGGTAATATGTTACAGTGTACATTTAAAAACGTTCACTTTAAATAGCTAACATTTAAATCACTTCTCGTTACTTTGTCAACCCCCCAACAAGAATCTGTCATCAATGCTAGTGCTGTCAGACTTTAGTGGACAACTATGCAAGTTAGTTAAAGAAAAGAACATGTCAGGAATATAGTTTAACTTTATGCAACTGTGTTCTCTGCGCTTAAGGCAAGGCTTTAAGGCTAGTTTAAGTTTAAGTTCTGTCAACTGTTTGGTCGGTTCTCGTCTTTTTGGTCCACACTGAAATATGTCAACAACTATTCTATCATTTGTCCACACAGGATGAAATCTATGATTATGGTGATCTACCCTATTTTCCCTTCCTCCACGATGAGGTTGACATCTTAACATCTTCAAATGATATTATGTGAATAACAAGGCACAAAAACTGTTGGATTGAGTGCCATACCATTTGCAATAGCTCCTGACTTTTCATTAAAGTCCCTGACAAGTCCAATATTGGTTTATGACAAAAAATAGGAAAAAAGCACTTTCCTGTAGCCTCAGCTGTATCTGATGTCTACTTTAAGTCGTAGACATCAGATATTTGCATGTAAAACAAAATGGAGAACATATTGAATCATGTGCTTATAATCAGCATGTTTAATCATTGTGATAATATCAGCATTCTTACACTATATTTGAGGTCAAATCCTTGCTGTGTCAGTGTTGGGACTAACGCGTTACAAAGTAACGCATTACTGTAACACAGCGTTTCTCAAAGTGTGGGGCGCGCCCCAATGGTGGGGCGTAGAGATGTGATAGGTGGGTCGCGAATGGACGCGATGAACGGGAGTTTTAAATTTTTTTTTCTTTTTTTTAAATTAATTTTTTGGACCTCAGGCCAGAATCAAACCTGGGTCCTCGCGGGTGTTAGTGGACTGTTACAGCCGGAGCCTCTCAACGGCGGGTGTTTGCGGCAGCTAGAGCGGCACCGGCGCAGCGGCGCTGTGAAAGTCCACGGCCCACCTCCGTCAGAGCCAGCGGCCCACCAAAGGCAGCGGCCAACAGGGAAAAGTCCCAAATCTCCCGATGGCCAATCCGAGCCTGCTCACACACACACAACTGAAACCAAAATCATTTACAGCGTTGCAGTCGGGAAGAAAAGCAATGTGGAGCGGCACCTCACCACTTCACAAGGAGTTTAACCGTAACACTTTTCGAAATCCCGTTTGTGTCCCCCCACTTTACAAATAGGCCTATGTTTATTATAATTTTTTAACGCAAGCCGTCATCGCCACGGAGGAGCACACAGCCTATGTGAGCGAGCGAGACAGAGAGAGAGAGCGAGAGAGCTAGAGAGAGCACACATTTATCTATTTAATATAGCCTAGGTGTACAAAATAAAGTAAGAAATCATTCTATTGTGTGCTATAGGACAGTAAAAAAAAAAAAAAGTTTAAAAGGGGAGTGATTAGTAAAATATGCATAAATAAAAAGAAAAGAATGATAACTAGGTAACATAAGATAAGAATAAACAAGTTTATATGATTTGTTATTGGTTTTGATCATATTCTAAAGATGTTTGGATTATTGAAAAGTATACAGCTCCCTTTCAGTGTGTTGAGAGCTGTATCCATAAATTCATTTTTTGCTCACAGTGCACCAGATTGAGGCATTTCACTTCAACATTAAAAAAAAAATCTTCCCGGGGGTGCATGCCCCCGGACCCCCACCCCAAATAAAGCAGGTTAAAA
>NW_011349914.1:0-3144 GCF_000735185.1 Notothenia coriiceps
TGTGTTCAACATGTAAGAAGTAGAAAGTACAGGTATTTGAGTTCAACATGTAAGAAGTAGAAAGTACAGGTATTTGAGTTCAACATGTAAGAAGTAGAAAGTACAGGTATTTGTGTTCAACATGTAAGAAGTAGAAAGTACAGGTATTTGTGTTCAACATGTGAGAAGTAGAAAGTACAGGTATTTGTGTTCAACATGTAAGAAGTAGAAAGTACAGGTATTTGAGTTCAACATGTAAGAAGTAGAAAGTACAGGTATTTGAGTTCAACATGTAAGAAGTAGAAAGTACAGGTATTTGAGTTCAACATGTAAGAAGTAGAAAGTACAGGTATTTGAGTTCAACATGTGAGAAGTAGAAAGTACAGGTATTTGAGTTCAACATGTGAGAAGTAGAAAGTACAGGTATTTGTGTTCAACATGTAAGAAGTAGAAAGTACAGGTATTTGAGTTCAACATGTAAGAAGTAGAAAGTACAGGTATTTGAGTTCAACATGTAAGAAGTAGAAAGTACAGGTATTTGAGTTCAACATGTAAGAAGTAGAAAGTACAGGTATTTGAGTTCAACATGTAAGAAGTAGAAAGTACAGGTATTTGAGTTCAACATGTAAGAAGTAGAAAGTACAGGTATTTGAGTTCAACATGTAAGAAGTAGAAAGTACAGGTATTTGTGTTCAACATGTAAGAAGTAGAAAGTACAGGTATTTGTGTTCAACATGTGAGAAGTAGAAAGTACAGGTATGTGTGTTCAAAATGTAAGAAGTAGAAAGTGGTCAGAAAAGTAAGTAGTGGAGTAAAGTACTGATACAGTAATGAAGTATTTGTACTCTACTACTTCCCCCCTCTGTTAAGAGCCAAAGACGTATGATCTAACAAACCTACTGCTACTCCAAATGAACACCGTGCAAAAAGGACACCGTGTGTTAGGGTTATGATGGCAATGCATGTAGCACACACGTCTGTGCATCATTAACAACACTTAGTAAGAATAATTAGGCTTAAACAAACTGAGTTTATCAGAATATACATGAGTATATCTCTATTAACCTCAACGTTAAACCACGATAACAGACAAGATGATTGTGTCTCCTTTTAACAGGATTAGCAAGTAAAACACTTCCTCTGTATTGTCATCATAAAGGACATGAAGGGCGGTGTGATATTAGAAAGGACAGTTATGGTACGACCTCTAGAGACTAAATAACAGAAACAACCTAAAGACCTCACGGAGAATTACAACTTAAATGTGAGAAATGCTCGTTGTGAGATTCCCAGGAATTAATTTGTATTCTGCTTTTAATTTTCTCTACACTTCTGGTTCCATTCAGGTCTATAAATGTGCATTCAGTGCTTTGTCTTAATTACGGTGCTTTCAGGATTAGGTGGATTCTGCTCTCGTTCTTTATAAACCCCCAGATGAAACGTACAGCACAATGAGATTTTTCAAAGAAAGTATTTTTCCCCCTTCGAGGCATCATTACATTTCATCGATTCTTCAGACATAAAACCCTATTTTAATTGATACGAGGAGGCTGGCAGACACCAATTAAACATAGAGTCTCTTGTATCGCAGGAAAAGGATCCATCACAGAAGCTTTTGCCTTATTTACCGTATTAAGCTCCGCCCCTTTTCCCACTTCTGTTCAAATGCTAACGTCTTAGCTCTTCGGGGTTAGCACTCGCAGCATATACTAACTCTGGTATATAATAACTCTCACAGACAGAAGACAAAGGGGATTTCTTTTTAAAAGTCAGATATTTGAGAAAAAGAAAAGAAATTGCAGAATTTTCAGATGTTGACAAAAAGTCAAGCCTTTTTTGATTTTGATAAAAAGTCAGATTTTTTGGAGAAAAAAACTGAATTTTGTGAAAAAAGTCAGAATTTGAAGATTTTCAAAAATAGTCCAAATCCTGAGATTTCAGAAAATAATAAAAATGTTGTGATTTTGAGGATAAAGTCAGGCTTTTTAGAAAAAAGTCAGAAATGTTAGATGTTATGAAAAATGTCAGAATCTTTTGATTTTGGGAAAAAGTTAAACTTTTTAGATTTTATGAAAAAGTCTGAATTTTTTTAGTTTATATGAAAAAGACTGAATTTTTAGATTTTATGAAAAAGTCTGAATTTTTTAGTTTATATGAAAAAGACTGAATTTTTTGATTTTATGAAAAAGTCTGAATTTTTTGATTTTATGGAAAAGTCTGAATTTTGGGGAAAAGTCAGACTTTCACAATTATCTTTTACATTTTAAATTTTTTAGATAAAATAAACCCGATTTAGATTTTTTTAAAAAGAGCATTGTGATCGTGACTGTTATCAGAGAGGATTGGATGGTTTTACAGCATCCTCTGTTTGTGACTGCACTATTATTATAACGTATGTGAAAACATGAGAATATGATGGATAATCTGTACGTAACAGGTAGGGTAAGAGACAAAGACACAGTGCAAGACATGGATTACTACAGAAAAACAAATGGGAGAACATTTTGGTGAAAGCTTTTTGGTGTGAAAGTCCGAGGTCTAAAATATAATTATTCAGGTTTTCTGCCGGTGTACTCTAAGCCTGCCGAGCCTAAAGCATCAGGGATTTCAAAAAAAGTTGTGTTTTCAAGACGTTTCTTAAAGTAAAGTTTGTTATACCTGAAATAACTGGCCACTGCCACAACATGTTTCCTCACCTGTGCTCGCTGGAGAGGAGAAACCTTTGAATATGTGCAGGAGAAGAAATGCCTCAACGCCTCAAGAATGAATCCTGTTCCTCACAATCAGAACACTTTATTTACACCAGTGATTTATGTAATATATTCCTGGCAGCCTCACACTTTACTGGATGAATTAGTGAAGTGAAAGACTATTGATTCTGAAAGCCTTGCTGCTGTTAGCCTTCCTCTCCGTCAAAATGCCACCGCTCAAATGTGCATCCTCCCAAAAACTGACAGCAGGACAAGGCTTTTAAAGACGCCCGGGGATGATACATGGCACCGAGCGCACACACACACACACACACACACACACACACACACACACACACACACACACACACACACACACACACACACACACACACACACACACACACACACACACACACACACACACACACACACACACACACACACACACACACAACACACACACGTACGTACG
>NW_011349915.1:0-2037 GCF_000735185.1 Notothenia coriiceps
GACACATATGTATGTATAAAATACATCACAAAGGGCATTTTGCATGATAGGTCCCCTTTAAGTCTTTGTGTCCATTGGTCCAAAGTAGGGGGGTGAGGTTCAAGCCAGTTTACAATAATCATTTTATGGGCTATTAATCCCAGAACTCTGAGCATATACATCTTGTCTTTTCCAATTCTCCTTGGAGGTACATTCCCTAAAATCAACCTTTGTGGTTCATATAATACATTTAACTCGAAGATCTCTTCAATTTCCCTCATTAAAATGTTCCAAAACAGTCGTATGAGAAGTCTCCGATTGTACAGTACTGAGTACTTTTAATGTAACGCTTAGAGGTGGTAATGTGAAGTCATGTGACCGTGCTGTAGTTCCTTTATAGCCCAACATTAGCCGCCTTTAGCTTAGCGATGGTGAGGTGAAGTCATGTGACCGTGCTGTAGTTCCTTTATAGCCCAACATTAGCCGCCTTTAGCTTAGCGGTGGTGACGTGAAGTCATGTGAACGTGCTGTAGTTCCTTTATAGCCCAACATTAGCCGCCTTTAGCTTAGCGGTGGTGACGTGAAGTCATGTGAACGTGCTGTAGTTCCTTTATAGCCCAACATTAGCCACCTTTAGCTTAGCGGTGGTGATCTACAAAGCGCTGTGGCAACTTCCACATGAGCATCACAGCACAAGGAATTCCCCGTCTCACCACCGTGGCGTCAGGCTTTGGTTCAGAAAATGTAATTACATCGCCCTGCTTCCCTTTACAATTCCCCTGCCTGAGGGGTTTGGAGACTCCCTAATGATGCAATGATGACCCCCGCCTACACAGAGGCCCCCAGCCTCTTTACAATCCATCTCAGGCTCATTTACTCTGGGCTTCCATAGTGGCAGCATTTTGTAGGATTCATCAGCAGAAGGCGGTCAGGTTAAAGCATTTGGTTTTAGTAATAACCTGGAATTCAATTATTATAACCCTATGTTAATATAACATGAAAGATAATTAATCTCTCTTAATTCCCAAACCTTGCATTGCATCATGGATATTTGATAGTGATGTGGTTGGATAATTAATTCCCCCTAAAGGATGTTTATTATCTAAATGTATCCAGCTGCCACCAGCGCTCGATGCATCGATTAGTCCCCATAAAGACAAATTGAACATAGAATTTTCATCGGCCGATGCAGTCATAAATATTCAATGCTCATACAAGATGAAGTAAAGCTCATGATTTCTTCTTTTCCTGCTAGAACATGATAACTCATCAATCAACAGTCGCTATCAGCATTTGGATTTATAGTTCATAATTCATTCATGAAGGGCTCTTTTTATTGCAAGACGACACATGCTTTCTTTGGTTTTTCTTGCAGGGAGTTTTACTAATGCACATTTAAGTGACATTATTCAGCTTGTGTTTGGTGATCTATCAATGCCTTAATAATATTGCATGATAATGTATTAAGTTGTGTCCTTGACTTGCCTTCCTGATCTAAATTAAGGATATAAATCATATCCAGTGTCCGAGGAAATGTTACTTATTCATGAATGAATTGCTGTGGTTTTACAACAGAAACGACCTTTATAGATGCTTGCAGGATATGCAGTACAGCTAAAGAAGGGGGCAGTATTTGAAGGCATTAAAAGGGAGTATTGATGAGCGAGATACTACTGTTTAAAAATAATCTAATAATTAATATATTTATCCAAGCACCACATAAAATGTGGTGCCCGACTCCACCTGCAGGTGGATCACAGACTTCCTGTCTGACAGGAAGCAGCACGTGAGGCTGGGGAAACACGTCTCTGACCCCCGGACCATCAGCACCGGTTCCCCTCAAGGCTGCGTTCTTTCCCCTTTGCTCTTCTCCCTGTATACCAACAGCTGCACCTCCAGTCACCAGTCTGTCAAGCTCCTGAAGTTCAGACGACACCACGCTCATCGGACTCATCTCTGGTGGGGACGAGTCTGCCTACAGGTGGGAGATGGACCATCTGGTGACCTGGTGTGGGGAAAACCACCTGGAGCTCAACGCCCTAAAAACAGTGGAGATGG
>NW_011349916.1:0-3167 GCF_000735185.1 Notothenia coriiceps
TGAAGGGCCCACGGAGTCACATGAATGCCTCCAAAGACAGAAGAAACAGCCCGACATCATGCAGCTAGAAACCATGGAAATATGATGTAACGTACAGATGGACTTTAAATAGTGCTGTTTACACAATGTCAAGAAGTGCGCCTAAAACAAAGCAGACGGAAATGGGAATTTTTCAAAGCGTATGATTTTTCGAACCTTTATTTACCTTGTATGTCTGTTACGTTCCCTATTGGGCTAGGGGAGCCAAAGGGGAAATAACACGACCAGAGTGGTATATGTAATAATTATAAGTGGTTTTATTACAACAAGAGAGAACTTCAAAAGGAAGTTTATAAAGGAACAAAACCCTCCCGTTACGCGGGGTACAAAATGTGACTCAAGAAAGCTGCACACACACAGCTGTAGCTGGTCTACAGGTGCTAATCACCTGGGTCTAAGCTAATATGGTTTGCACAGATAACAGCTGGTCAACAGGTACTAATCACCTGGGTCTAAGCTAACGCGTTTTAAACAGATAACAACAGCTGGTCAACAGGTGCTAATCAACTGGGTCTAAGCTAATACTCCTACACAACGTTACACAATAGAAAGGTACAACACTCTACTTGCACTCGGCTAAGTATCTGCGGATTACAGGGGGAGCTAACAGTATAACACACACAGTAAGTATCGCGAGGCTAGAGGCGTCTGTCTCCCTACACAGCCTTTGTACTCCTCCCCCGGGAGATGTGCCGGAAAGGGCGGGGAATGGATGACGTCTCATCCAATCACCTCTTCGGATGCAGCGAGGGCGGGACGTCGGAGAAACTGCGCCGCTCTGGTGTACACACACACACACACACACACACAAGCAGGTTTACCAGCCTTGACAGCCCCAGGAAGGCAGCGGCTGTAACAATGTCCCACCAGAATTAGACTTGGTATTCTGTATCACATCAATGTCATTCAGTATATTTTCATATACATGAGATTTTCCCTCATTCATGATATGACAGGCCTACATTCTGCCATGGTCGCAGCCCTAAGGGATGGACCGACTGACAGACCCTCATCACCATCCATAAACCCACAAGCCTGGATTGAACTGCGACAAAATATAGCGTATATACTGAGAAGTCACATTAGTGTGTTTTTAGTTTAGTATGTCACGGAAGACCACAACAACTTCTCTGCCGTAATTCTGTCAAATGACTTTCACATCATTCGACCTAAGATTAAATAATTTGTTAACATGTGAACTATAGTCATTTGAAAGGGTTGAAACAATGACATCAAACAACATTAAAATAGTGATTTCATTGTCACCAAAGGTCGGTAACAAGTAATCGACCTACATACACCATGCTGCTGCGTAGTGATATACTGACAGGCAGGAATTCAGAAGCTCTTTCTATTGAGAGCAGGATGTTCAGTTCAAAGTGCTGTCTTTTTACCACCACATTTCATTCACAATAAGCTAGCTCATGTAATACTCTGTGACATTTTTTAAGTTGTGTGAAAATGCTTTAAATAAGCCCTGCAAATAGACTTCCTAAGAGCCGCAGCCCAGGGAAATGTGTCAATATCTTTAAGTATAAATGCCATCGGATTCTAATTCCTCCAACATCTGCCTAACCCTGCGGTCCCCATGTGGGTAACATTATCGATCGTGTCTCGAAATGCTCACTGCATCAAATTACCCTCCGTCTACACATTTAGCTTCTTGCCTTGTGGCTCAAACTGTATACTCAGATAGTTGCAATGGACAATATCAGCTCTTTCATCAGTGGCCATTTGTAACGAGAGGGAAACGCCAGGAGAATAGAGGACGATCATCTATTGTAGAGCATTACAGTGACAGCCTTCTATATTGATGCATGGTGTGCCGTTTAGTTCCCATCAACTCCACCGGCGAGCAAATAGTTCTTCTCTTTTATACGGAGTTAAGTTAAGTAGTCTACTCATCACATTGATATCTGCTTGTCCAAAATGACATCTGAGATGTAAGTACATGTACACTCATATAGTTTTAAAATGAAATATATGACACTTCAAGGTTAAAAGCCCACAGGCACACTATATTGTCTTCAGTCTACTGCAGACAAGAAACATTCACCGTTTCTGACTGAGGACGGACTAAACGTTCGTCTGGTATTTTGGTCAATTTAAGTATGTTCAATGACCTTTAAATTCAGAACCACCCTCAACAATTGTTTTACTCTCTTTCCTAAATCCTAATCCAACAATCCTTTTCAAACAGACTTTGGCAAAAATATGAAACATTCAATTACATTAAATTGCTTTGAAGAGTGTTTGGGATTTCCAATTCCTGGATTTAGAAGTGAAACCATGTTATTGATTTCCTCTGACAAGAAGATTATGTTTCCCGTTGTTTTTTCCCCCCGTTTTGTCAGCTGGATTACAGAAATACTACTTGGTTATAGCATGAGCTACTATTGCAATTCCTCTGAAACCAACAATGATGGCCTTTTTCTCCACAGTGGCTGTAAATCTGCTTTGCTCTGCTATGGACACCACCGCAAACAAAAGGACATTTTGACCGCGTAAAAAGTAGCTGTATTAACAAGTACACGCATCCTTTACTCAAGTAGAAGTACAGATACTCGTGTTTAAAAATACTCTGGTGAAAGTAGAAGTACTGACTAAACTTCTTTACTCAAGTCAAAGTAAAGGCTTTGAAATGTACTTCAGTAAAAAGTACCCATAACTAGCAGCTGTTTTAAAGAGTACCTGACCTCCCTTTATATTAATAGAACAATAATGTCATTGTTAGCTAATGAATGTTTCCATGCTGAACAACGGCAACATGACAACGTTTCCATTGGTCCCTCTTCTTTAGAGAAGACCAGGAAATGATGGATACACGGATCGTGTTCAAATCACTAGGCACGCAATGACTCTAAATAATAATGATCACGCCACCAAACACACATTCAGACTAAAGGAACCAGCCTGTTTGGAAAATGAGAGAAGTAGAAAGTACAGGTATTTGTGTTCAACATGTAAGAAGTAGAAAGTACAGGTATTTGTGTTCAACATGTAAGAAGTAGAAAGTACAGGTATTTGAGTTCAACATGTAAGAAGTAGAAAGTACAGGTATTTGTGTTCAACATGTGAGAAGTAGAAAGTACAGGTATTTGAGTTCAACATGTAAGAAGTAGAAAGTA
>NW_011349917.1:0-2138 GCF_000735185.1 Notothenia coriiceps
AGAATTAGGGAATTTGTAAAGCCCCTGTCACACTGTCCCGAAATCTTGTCAAATCATGTCATCTTCGTCCGATCATCGGTTCCATCGGGGCGAAAAATGCCCGATGGAACCGATGATCAGACGAAGAAGACACGATTTGACAAGATGCCCTCACGAGTGCATTACGAAGGGCAAAATGAACACACAAATTCAACACGAAAATGAACCTTCGCAAGGTCCTTCAACAATTTGTTGGCATGTCAAAGATTTTGCCACCGCTCACAAAGTTGCTGCCGGAGCCTGAGAAACTCCACCGGCGGTCCTACGATGGCTTAAGATGCCCTCACGAATTGCCCGATGTTGTTACGATCAGAGCCGAATTTGAACATTTCCTTTATCGTGTGTCCATCTGGTGTCAATTTCGGGACAGTGTGACAGGGGCTGTAAGAAAATAACAACTATACACGCTTTAACCAAAGTTGTGTTATTTAATAAAGAGTTATAGCATTTAACAGAATCAATCTTATTTCCTGCTGGAAAGGCCAGATAACACGTTCCACTGATGTGGTAAGGAAATCTGACAAAGTTAAACAGAAAAGCAATTACTTTATACAAGGAAGAGAGCAAAAGATGGGAAGGGGAACAGCCAATGAAATTCTACATTACAGGGTATTGAAGATTGGTGGCTAGACAGGAGTTAAGTGATGATAATCCGCCTGAAAATGGTCACAGTGGCATCCTTCTGTCTGTTGAATGCTAGAGAATAAAAGGAAGCCAGTCTGTGTATTGAAGGTGGGAAGAAGCTTGGGAGTGATAGCCGTAGCTTAAATAAAACTGAAACTATGGGAAAGACCCAAGAAAGAAGTTTATATACTTAAATGAGACTTAATGATACATTTACTACAACACAACCTTATAAGGGAAATAAATAGGGTGTTTCCGTTGCAAACCAAACACATTTTCAATCATCCTGTGGTAACACAAGAGTTTGGCATTAACTGAGTACCACAGTCATGACTTATAATTTAATTATTTTATTAATAAACAAATCTAAATGGAAGCATCATATTAAAGCTCCTGGTACAAGCTAATTACCTGGTGCACTAGTTGTACGCAAAGCGCTGTCCAGAGTGGCTGATTCTTCTGTACTCGTTGAAACTGGCAAGGACAGGATTAAGTTATTTGTTTGGGACCTTTCAACCACATAGTTTTTATTATTGTGTTCTCGAACAAACTTGCACATCATTAGTCCCAGACAGGAATTCCAGTGTCCCTTTTGACTGTAAACAAAGCATAAAAATTAGCATCATCTGCCCTTGAAAGCAATCAGGGTACTGTATATTTGTGCCTCCCAGAAGCTGTTTCCTCCTCAGCCGCGTCCTCTCTCCCCCGGCTCATTAGCAGCTGCCTGCTGCTTTTAAAGGCGATGAGAGGAGCCACTGTTATTGCTCATTAGTGATGGTGGGGAATTGTGCCATGCTGTATATCGCTAAGTCAAACCTCAACCTTGCTGGAATCAGTTTCTAGGTTGGGTTGGATTTTTCTTCATGTGAGAATGTATCCTTGTTTTTGTTATTGCACACACCTACAGGCTTTTCAGCTCAGTATGTACTTAGGGTCTTCCAAATCATTAAAATCCAAATGACACCAAGAACACAGACCATGTTTTGACATCATGTAAAAGGCAGCATGATGCAAATTATGTGCACACCTTGCTGGCAGCTGAGGTAGATTAGCAAACTCTACATTTAATGGTGTTAGGAATATAAATGTGTGTCAGTGCAGTGTAGTTTTTTGCTTTGTTGGAGATCTGAGGTTGTTCTGGGTTATATCCTAAACTGAATATTCATAAAGTGAAATGACTTCCATAAATGAGGGCTTATGTGTTTGAAATAAATTGAAGTAAGCCTATGAATTGACTAAAATCTAATTATGATGAAGCGATTTAAAGGTGAGATTGTTTGACGATACATGGAAACCTTTTATTTTTCCAAATGTCACAGTAAGGACAGTCCGTAGTAAAGTTTTTCATATTGGAACTTACAGTGTTCATTATTGTGTGTGTGTGTGTGTGTGTGTGTGTGTGTGTGTGTGTGTCGTGTGTGTGTCTGTGTGGGTGTGTGTGTGTGTGTGTGTGTGTGTGTCTGTGTCTGTATCTA
>NW_011349918.1:0-5424 GCF_000735185.1 Notothenia coriiceps
TTTCCAAAATCCTATGGAGAAATCCCATTGCTTTTTTGTCGATGGAAAGGTCTTTCTCTGATATACCACCACTAAACAAATCTTTGTTGGTTTAAGTCATTGTTTTTACAGTATGCTTATCCCTCTCTAGATGAATGGACTCATGCAGAAAAATCTATGTAATGTTTGTTACAGAGCAAAGCATGTTTTACATGATGAGGCTGTAAATGAGCCGGATTTTCCAGCAGTAACTAATGACTAAAGGCTTATTGTTCAGTAAGTAAGACTAAGCAGTTATTTGGCAACCATGAATCTACTTACAGATCAGTAGACTAAGAGGGTTCGTTTTAGAATTATGTTGAGTTCCCTATTGCATTCTTGGGAACCATGTCTGGGGGAAAGTTTCTTCATCTTTTGCAGTCAGCACTATTTACTTTTTAGCTTTAGGAAATAACAAGCAGATAGCCTCAAGAGTAGTGTTGGAATCTGTCTATGCTTTATAGTGTTTCCCACTATGTCACGCCCTGGCTCAAGGACGGACAAAGGAAGGAGACCACACATGATTCATCCAATTGAAGTGCATTTATTTAAAGAAACTACATTAACTATGAAGTCAGTTAATCAGTAATGTGTGTAGTGTGTGGGTGTGTGAACATGCATCAGTATATAAAGAAAGAACAAACAAACAAACCAACCAACCAAACAAGGTCCAGTAGAGCCAAGCAACCCAAGAGGAGAGCGAGACTGACTGCTCAGGCACCCATACTTGTAGCTGAGCACTCAACCCAAATCAGGTGTCAGCAATCTCTCCTGATTTGGGGAGTGGCTAACCAGGGACCTGAGTCTAAGGCCTAGGGGCCGTCACAAATACTAAATAAATAAGTAATTAGATACCTTACCGTCACTGCGCTCATAAAGAATGATAAGAATAGAATAATGCGTATTGAACTGGTTTCATTAATTTGTGAGTTTATTTAAGGTAATTATAGAAGCCTCGTTTGGTTTTTTGACATTAAAAACAAGTTACAATTTTCAAAAGGTCTTATGTTTTTTTTCGGGGGAGGCCCTTTTTCCAGTTTAGAGCAATAGCCCCTCCAAATGTCTGTTCACGTCCCTGCTGTTGGCGAGGGAAGAGAAGACAGGGTCCCGAAGCGCGCCACCCATGGGCCGATGAAAGCATGGGCGACGTCCGAAACTGTAGAGGCGAGACGGGGTCCAGAAAAAGCTCAAAAAGGTTGTCCTGTCCACGATCAAAAACAGGTGGGCGAAATCCACACGAGGTCAACCAGGCTTGGTCGAACCTCCTCTCCGGCACAACCAAAAAAGGGTTAACAGTCAGATGTTAACATATGGAAGCAGTCAGCCGTTAGCTGCTAGCCGTTAGCCGTCAGTCGTTGTTAGCTGCTAGCCGTTAGCTGTCGTTGTTAGCCATTAGCTGTTAGTCGTCGGTAGCTGCTAGCCATTAGCTGTCGTCGTTAGCTGTTAGCCATTGTCGTTAGCTGTTAGCCGTTGTTAGCCGGTAGCTGTCGTTGTTAGCCGTTAGCTGTTAGCCGTTGTTAGCTGTTGACGACGGCCGTTAGCTGCAAGCCGGTAGCCGTTATTCGATGTCGTCGGACCCGGAGTCTCTGTTAGGCGGCGTGCCTCTACCAGGGAAGGTGCCAGAAGACTTGAAAAAACATCAGCAAAGATGTTTTATTGAGAAGATGATCACTACGTGACAGAAGTTTTCAAAACCGTTTATGGTCTCCGGTACTTTCAGTCCAACGCCTACTGCATGCACAGCGTTAGAAAATGAGGCCATCTAAATAAAAGTTTGCACATCTGCGACCTACTCGAAACGGGTGGGCGCGGACCCGTTTCGAGTGGTTCATTAAAACCAGTTGAGAACCACTGCTTTATGGGCTCCTGGCCCTGACCTGTTGTCTTTAACAGATAGGCATGCCAGCACCATCAGCAGATACAAACAAGCAAAATGAATAGTCTAATTGATTGTAAAAATCAGTTGTAGCTACACGAAAAGAGGCAGATGTGTAATTACTGAGGCACACTGCAGGTCTGGAGAGGTCTGTATCACAGATTGTGTATGTGCATAAGTGTGTGCATGTGCAAGTGCCAGGGCATAGCAGCTAAGGAAATGAAATACACCCACTACACTGGTGACACTAATACATACATGATGTATAATGCGCTAGCCTTTTATCTCTGAAGACCTACACATCAGAGAGTGGAACAGATATTACACTTGTTTTTACTGATATTAAACATTACTGCAAAGTTTTGTTCTGCTCCCTATTTAAATGACACTCAGACACCAATACACAGACAGTCATTGATAAGCCATTAAAAATGTCACAGCTACATTGTAAGGCAGGTAGAGCAATCAGGCAAGCAGGTAGTCTTTTGTATTGGTCATGAGAGATTACAATTTATAAAGATTCCTTAAAGAAAAAAATATTGTTTCTCCACCTGTTTCATTCACTTCAGATTCTCTTCACACAATAACAGAGACTCTGTATTTCATGTGGCAGTCAATGTGGCAGTCAATGTTGACTGTCTAGTAGTTAAAACAAATGAACACACTGTGCGGACATGGTCCAGATACTTTGCTCTGCAACTCACTATTAACCTGTGTGGTCTCTGGTTCACACGGTGCAGACTTTCTGTTGATTTATGCTCCTTTACTCAGCTGACAGTGGTATCACACGGTGGTGGTTACAGATCCGGCTCGGCATCCGTCACCCAGGGCCCATCACTCATGCTGTCAATGCTGCATAACAAATGACAACCTTCAATGGGACTATTGTTTGCATGCGTGTTTGTGTCTGCTGCACTTGGTTTCTCTTCATATTTGCAAGAGACAGTGTATTTGAGCATGATTTCTCTTGTTTGATCATGTGGGAGGATTCTGTTTTATTACTACCATGGATACTCATGATGATAGCTGTCTACATTGTTCAAGCCATTTATGCACTCCACTCAGCCAGTACATAGTTAGTTATGAGTTGTCTTGTAAATTGCATTTCAACATTTTAGATATGAAAACTGTCACAGCAATTGTTCTAGCTGGGGCTGAATTAAATGACATGACAAATGCAAGCATTAAGGTATTGAATCTAACTAAAGTTACAACAGCTATATCCTCCTCAGAGTTTGGTTGTTGGTGGAGAAAATCATTATAATGTACGTACATCATGTGCATATTTATTTTGAAATCAATTAATGATAAAACTAATTAATTGTTTTACCCTTGTGAAGTTTGTATTTGCTGTGTATTCACATACACAGAAATAAGCGCAAACCAATTGTGGTTCACACAACTCAGACCAAGATCCTACACTATGCTTTGTAAATCAGTTGGTAGTAATGTGAATTATCTGGCATTCGTAGGGCACGGGCTTAAACATAAACCACTCAAATAATCTCAGAATCTTTCCTTTTTTAAAAACAAAATAGCTCTTTCAGATGCAACAGGAGCTGTTTATAATGCGAAAGGACAAACAAAGCTGGGTTTCATCTTAGCTGACTAGACTGTACCAAACCCACAGTAAAGGACCCTAGTACAAAAATAAAAACACCCACCATTACGGAGACAGTTTTGCAGACATACAACAACAGATGATGGAAGAAATAATGGACCCAGCCCATCAAAAAAACAGCCATCATCCACTCTTTAGTCCTCACATATCCATTTTAAGTTCTGTTTTTGTGCGTAGATGTTTGTCCCCATACATGCAGCTGCTGAAATAGCCCGCTGAGTGGATGTGTAATGGGGAGCCAGGTTAAGAATGGGTGACCTCCATTACCTGCAATGCTTCTGCTCTCAACCAGTTTTGTTCAGATGTTCTCCAATGCAATGACGTATTTTTATATACGTCCATTATATGCTTGCGTATGAGGGTTGATCCAGAGCCTATCAGCGGGTTTCTCAATGACCTGTGCTCACTGCGTTCCTGGACCTTCACTAATAATGTTTTCTTCGAATCAAGTCTTGTTTAAGTGTCTGTGAAATCCACAATGAGATTGTTCATTTCATATATGCATTAGTTTAAGTGATTCATGCACGATTCATGTATGATTCATCTCTAATGTCCTGATGGATCGCTGCAAAGCTATGAAGTCTTTACATGGGCCAAGGCATCCATAGGAAGTTTAGCTGGTATGTGGTCGAAAATTACAGATGGTGAGACAAAAATAGACAGACTGTCACAGTGATCGCAGTGCTTTCTATATCCATTTTATATGTACATTTATAAATATGAGAAGGATCTGAGAATCTAAGAATGGTATGTTTGCTTGACATTTTGAAATGCCCAGCCATACTGGCCACGCATGTGGGAGTATATATGTACTTCACGTCAGCCTTTGATCAAACTAATAACAGAATCTGGTTATATGCCTTTAAATTAACTCACTTTATTAGGGGAAACTTTTGGAGTCTTATTTTATTTTTCATAAATAAAAGCTTGAATTGGATCTGGGTTTTCTTTCCAAAACTTGTACTTTAAAGGTCCCATGTCATGCTTTTCCGGTTATTACCCATCCCCTTGTGTGTTATGAAGGTTTTTATGCATGTAAACGGTCTGCAGAGTCACAAACCCTCAAAGTACACCCTGTAGCGAGTAAAACTCTAACACAGAAAATACCTGTCTATGCTGCACCAGAACGCCTCGTTGGAGATTTCCCTTTTTCTTCCTGGGTACAGTGACGTGCCCATACCCAAATGGACCAATCCGTGGAGCCGTTACGTTAAGGCCGTGGATTGGTCCAAATTGACCAATCTGCGGATTTCCTCACACACACACACACTCAATCTTTTCTCAGCTGCAGCTCCGCCGATTTCTCCTCCCTGAGATGGTGGGACGCGGCAAGGCTGTGAGTCGGTGTGTGAGCACACACACAAACTCCCAGCCAGGCTGCGGGTGTGTGTTCGGGCTGGGTTTCGCTGTGTCTCGCTGTCTCGGCCACTGGGCTCATAGGGAAAGGGGGGGGGCAGGAGCTCCAACAAGCCGTTTAGGACAGAGAGTGAATACACATACTATACAGAGATGCTGTATGAGAAACCAATGTGATTTTGGAAAATTGCACAATATAAATCTATTTTAGTATACCTCAACAATGGAATTATGGTCAGTAGAAATGTCCATGACATGGGACCTTTAAAGAAGCCAAATGATGACTGTTGCTGTATCACTTTGACATCTACAACGTTGTTTTGGAACAATGGACAGTTTGTTGTGTGTCGGTAGTAGGGTTGGGTACCGAGAATGAACCGGTTCCAACATTTCGATTCCAACGGCATCATTTAGAAATATACATTTCGGTTCCGCTTTTCGATGCCTGAGGAAATGTTTCTCGCCGCTCTCCGCAGCCTACTGTATGACTGCGGCGGGGCAGGAAATGTAGCGTTGTACCTACACTTCCTACAGCGTAACCTGGGACCAGGGC
>NW_011349919.1:0-5401 GCF_000735185.1 Notothenia coriiceps
CCCAACATTCGTTGTGTCCAAACGGCGGTACTGCAACTTCCGTATCAGTCCGTGACGTCACCCGGCCCAAAACAACTTTTTCCCATTGACTAACATTGGGAAAGAGACGTCTGTAAATCAGCGGATACTTTTTTTTAAACTAAACAAACTACCCAGTATGAACTATTTTAAAGCCCTTATTATTATCATTAAGTCCTTAAAGTTGTAAAATGCACTAAAAGCTAGATTTATTTTCTCTCTCCATTCATTCTAGTGAGCCGAGAGTGGGAGCTCGGGGGGCGGGGCTTAAGGAGGGGCAACTCAACTGCACATGTTCTAGCCAGGCATGACGGGTAATCTGTGACGTTTCGCTCTCTCAAAAGTTGGGCCATTTTGGGAATCAGCGACGTAAACGGTGACGCAGCAGCGGAAGCACCAGTCGGGCCCTGGGCGGTGTGAACAAAACGGGGGCTGAAAAGAAAAACCGGTTCCGAACCAGAAAAGTGTGTGTGTGTGGATGCAAACTCAATACTCCTTGTGGTGTTAAATGTAAGCATGTTGGGGCAGTAACTGTGCACAGTTCCGGTTTCTGCCACCCGGCCACTGGACACGGCCCTGTCCACAAAGAATGAAAGGCTAGCGTTTAAAAGCAGTGCTCATATGCAGGTCATGAAAGAGGTGTATCATAGTGTTGACACAACAGGAGCAGGTGTATGAGGACAGCACCATCGGCTCTCTTCTAATGTTTCCTACTCAGAAAATATGTGATGACTCTCAACCTTGCCTGCTGACCCTCATTCTGTGAGAGGAGATAATTGCTTGTCAGGAATAAATAGAGAGATTAATGAATTCATTAGTGGTGGGGAGTTTAGCTCTTCGGAGCAGCACTTACTGCTATGACACATCACGCCTATTGTTTTACTAGCTAGTTAGCCTTGAACAATAACATTCACACAGCAAATTGCCTCATACAATCATGTAAAGCACAGGGAAAATGTGTCCTTATCCTGGAATTTAGCAATAATGCAAACAAAGGCTCTTTAAATTCCGATTATTCATCTTAATTACTTTTGTCTAAACAAGCGTGTGTATGTGGGAGCTGGTTAGAGACAGGACACATTAATCCACATTAGCAGTCCACACCGGACCAGTTGATGTGTGAAATTCTGCAGTTTGTTTCAGCATTTGTTCCAGATATGTAGCATCTCCATTTAATTAGCCAGAGCTTTAAATACGTTTCAGATTTTAACACAACACTTATCTCATGAAATATTGCACAAAAGTACATTAAAAGCATTTAATTTTGTATGTGAGTCCTTAAAATGGCTAAAGCTCTTGAACTCAGAGCTGTGAGGTTTGACATTTGTATTCTCTTTTTGACAAGCATAGCAGTTACTCCATTTCAAATATTGTACTCCACCTCAATTGTTCATTTTATACAAAGATCTAGCTATTTGAGTTTCTTGTAAGAGGTTATTGTAAGTAATTATAGGAGGATGTATTAACAAACATCCAGGAGACTTGATTCTGTCCCTACATCGTCACTAAGAGTAATGCCTGCATGAGCCCCGTTATGTGGTGTTTAAGAAAATCACATAATACCAATTTAATGAAATTGGGGGTGTAAATATATAATCAAATGTAGGGTAAAAATGCAGGGAACCTCCTGCACTCCTCACCTCATTTACAATAATTGTTCCCTTCTTTATGCAACGTTTTCATGCATTAGTCTCGTTAAGTTCCTCTTTAAACTATATATTTTTGATAAGCCGCTTCTCAAGAATATCTACTATTTGTATTATTTACATTACATTATTGACTGCACTTTTTACACAACCAAAAAACACAACCAAAAAACATTGCAGATGTCCAGGTTTCAGAGGTGGCTTCACTGACTGGAACTTATCAGTCTGTGTTGAACCTCTGTAAGACTTATCATTATTTAACTGCAATAGTGGTATCAAATATGCCAGGGCTATTCAATTAGTTGGTGAAAATGATCCAAAGCAAGGGGCCGGGAAAAAAATGGCTTGAAATATGAGCAATCATATTAACCTGTTTATCCCTGAGCCTGTTTTTCAGGTCTCAGGCTCGAAAATGACATTCCCAGAACAAATGACCATATCTTCACTTCTAAAAGGGTTAAATTAATAATCTTTTTTCTCAAAGTAATGATAAACCTGTGACTTGGATGTAGAAAACTCAGAATCAATATAGATGTTTTTTATTTTAAAGAAAATTCAGATTGAACATAGTAAAAAAACTGTAAATTATAGTGTCCGTCCAAAGATTATTTTTTACTTATAGTGAAAACTACCCTTGGATGATGGGTTAGTAGACTAAAAGCTTTAGGAATCCAAAGTACAACATATAATAAGTACCCTGTATCAAGATTGATGCAAAACACAAGAACTCAAGAAAATGTCAGGTCATCACATACAGTAAACAGTCAGGTTTATAGATGCATATCTTTTCAGATGCAATTTAACTAGGCTGTGTGTTCTCCACTGATACATGAAGGCTGTGAAAGACTGGTGATAAGAGCAGACTTTAAAACTGATCCTGTGTGACTGTTTGGCACAACAAAGCTGATCTAAAGAACGATAGATGCTTTGCTGCTAATCCCCCGCAGGTACGTAGAGATAAACAGCAACACAAACACAACAAAGTCCGCCCTCATTGTTTGTCTCAGCTCAGTTAGAAGCCACCGGAGCTCTGAATGACCTGACAAGAGCCAATCAAAAATACTGTCATTTCCATTGGAAAGCAGCAGGCAGCCAATCAGGAGCTCAGGTCTCGTTGGACACACCTCAACTGTGCGTATGCTGCATGAAGATGTTCTCTGATAACTGCCTCTGGCTTCAGACTGCTGCAATAACAAGGGCCTGGAGAGATCCCTCAGTCCTGATGGGTCTTTTCCTGAATGAATTTGTATTCATACTGAAAGAAAACACAAGAGCAGGAGAAACCGATTAGAATGAAACCACTTTCATGGCCATTATCTACAAGTGAATAACTTTTGAGGACACTGATCAACTCTGACACCTGTATTTGCTTTACAGTCCAAGAAACCAGCATGGATCTCAGACAGAGATTTGACAAAGCAGACTTAGTCAAATGATTCAAGTTTCTTACCAAGGCTAGCTGCCTCCCTATGTTTCCCATGGTTATCACCCCCGCGAAGAAGATGCACGGTAACCAGGAGCGAATATACAGGAAGTCTGGAGAAGTATACCTGTGCAGAGAGGAAGCACATGACAGCAACTCCAAATTCTAACATACCGACACTTAACTTTCATCCATGTTTTCCTAGGATTATATTAAATATTGCACAACAAATTTACTGAAGATATTGAAAACAGGAATGTTTTCAAATGAAAAAATAGAAGATTAATACATAATTACACAAAAGAAAGTTTCTACTATGTAATTTAATGAATATGTATTCAAAATTCTGAACCTGCAAACATTTGAATGCGTTCCACTTTTCTTGCACACTAAATGTATATAAACTAGGTGTATAAACTTACTGAAAGACTCCATTATAAACCAGGACTTGTGTGGCCAGCGTAGCCAACAGGGCGATACTGACCCCCAGGCCAAAGCCACTGCGGGAGCGGTCAAAAGTCCACCACAGTCCGATGGAGAGCGCCGCCAGAGTCAGAGACAGCTGCACGTTGTTGGCAAAGTCAACTTTCTGACAGAGGTAGGGTCAAGGACCAAGCAGTCAGTGTCTGGAAGCTCTACACTGGGTTCATATCTGTGTGACAGTGCAGCCCTGCTCTGGAGATATCACTTTGTTCAGCCAGATAGCCACATAGAATACAAGCAGACAGATTAGGCTCCTCCTCTCTCACTTATTACAAAATGGATCGGCACTTGGAGAGAGGGGGGAGGAAGCGTCCAGAGGAGAGAGGGGGGAGGAGGCGTCCAGAGGAGGGAGGAGGGAGGAGAGAGGAGAGAGGAGGCGTCCATAGGAGAGAGGAGGCGTCCAGAGGAGGGAGGAGGGAGGAGGCGTCCAGAGGAGAGAGGAGGCGTCCAGAGGAGAGAGGAGGGAGGAGGCGTCCAGAGGAGGGAGGAGGCGTCCAGAGGAGAGAGGAGGGAAGAGAGAGGAGGCGTCCAGAGGAGGGAGGAGGGAGGAGGCGTCCAGAGGAAAGAGGAGGGAGGAGGCGTCCAGAGGAGGGAGGAGGGAGGAGGCGTCCAGAGGAAAAAGGAGGCGTCCAGAGGAGAACGGAGGAGGGAGGAGGTAGGAGAGAGGAGGAGGGAGGAGGTAGGAGACGTCGAGAGGAGGGAGGAGGCGTCGAGAGGAGGGAGGAGAAAGGAGAGAGGAGGGAGGAGACGTCCAAAGGAGGGAGGAGGCGTACAGAGGAGGGAGGAGAGAGGAGGGAGGAGGCGTCCAGAGGAGGGAGGAGAGAGGAAGAAGGAGAGAGGAGGGAGGAGGCGTCCAGAGGAGGGAGGAGGCGTCCAGAGGAGAGAGAGGAGAGAGGAGAAAGGAGATGAGGGAGGAGACGTCCAGAGGAGAGAGGAGAGAGGAGAAAGGAGGCGTCCAGAGGAGAGAGGAGGGAGGAGGGAGGAGAGAGGAGGGAGGAGTCGTCCAGAGGAGAGAGGAGAGAGGAAGGAGAAGAGAGGAGGGAGCATTCACAGGTGCAGGTGGAAGTGTTCTCACTACAGGGGTACCAAAGCTCCGCCCACAGCCATCTGAGCTGCTTTGAATGGTAAAGCATGATCTAAGACAGTGGTTCTCAACCTGTCTTAGATTAGACTAGCTCCCGCTAGTGGTACGTGGAGGAATCCGACATATAAAAAATATTTTAAAAATATATATTTTTAAAAAGAATATTTTTTTATTTTATTTAAAGGTGGGGTAGGTAATTTTGGAGAAACCAGCTCGAGTGCGCAACAATTTGAAAATACACAACCGGAAAAAATCTGCCACTTCCTACAGAGCCCCTCCTCCAACAAACACGAACGCGCACATGACCAATGAGGGCACGAGATAAGTTTGTGCACAGATGGAAGGCTGACAGGCAGGTAGGTCATCCAGTTATTTTAGCCGGGCCGGCTCAGATGATTGGTCGTACTACGGCTTCCACAGATGACATTTTTTTATGGATTTTTTGTCAAAGCACTTCAGATATTCATTGCTATCGGGATGTTAAGAGCATTCCATGGAATATAACAACAAGTTTATCTCGAGCCGGTTTCTCAAACTTACCTACCCACCTTTAACAACGAAAAGATTAAGGTTAAGAAATAAAGAAAGTATAGAGGAAAAACATCTTTGTCTGTAATATGTGCAGTTAATACAAAAAAGACTTAAATGGCACATCCCTCCAACAAGAGCAAATTCTCTTATTGTTAAATATTGTTGTATGAATTGTTTGAAAATGTTTATGTATACAACTGTGTATCAGCTGAATAT
>NW_011349920.1:0-2842 GCF_000735185.1 Notothenia coriiceps
CTTCCTCTCTTCTCTCTCTCTCTCTCTCTCTCTCTCCTCCTCGCTCTCGCTCTCTCTCTCTCTCCTCTCTCTCTCTCTCTCCCCCTCTCTATCTCTCTCCCTCCCTCCCTCTCTCTCTCCTCTCTCTCTCTCTCTCTCTCTCTCTCTCGACAGCCCGTCAGTTTCTCTTGCAGCTCGCTAAACAGTGGGCGGGGCTTCAGGTGATCATGCATCAGCTGATCTCTCTCTCTCTCTCGTCCGGTTACACTTCACTAGCGTTTATCTCCATATCGATCAGATCCAGCTCTCCTGACCGGCCTTTATAGAGAGCACTGATCAAACGGTCGGAGCATCCCTGATTATTACCGGACATTTTGACCGGCAGGTTTTGAATTTACCGATTTTTAATACATTTGACCAGCTAAAAAAACGGTAATTACCGGCTCACGGAAACCCTGCCCATGATGTAGGTCTGTTGAAGAATTAGATCGTTCCACTTGTGGATTTGGAAAGTAAGCCTTTTATCTCCCCTTGTCCTGATTACTGTAATTGTCTTTATGGGGGACTCAGGGACTCAGTGTTGTCGCCTGCAGTTTATCCACAATCAGCTGTAAGGCTCAGTTTTTAAGATGATTTGACTTCTTCTTAAAGCCCTGCATGGATTGGAGCTTATATATCACACTTTTACAGCCTTCATTCTGTCTTCTGTATTTTCCATTTTTCCATATTTGACTTTCTGGGCTCCACATGCAAACATTTTAAAAAGCCGGACGTTCAGGAGGAATTTCCCAGAATAATTCTCACGTGACTGTTTGTCTCAAATTATTCAATCGTGGCTTCAGAGTTGTTCGAAGAAGCTCAGAATGTATCGTTTATTACAGAGTCTGGTTAGAGGAAATAGTTTATTTTGTGTATAAGACATAAAGAATAGGAGGATTTAGATGAAATATTACAACTTTAAGCTAATTTCCTGGCAGAAACGCTTGTAACACTTTATTCATTTTAAAGACCATTGGACATTTGTAAATGCAGCACATGCCGATCAAACCCACCTGGTGTTCTGCGGAGCTGGTTTGGATATTATGCATTGGTGCGATAGTCTTTTATTGGAGAACTGTTAACTGTACTAATAATCAAACTGTTCTCACTGTCTCTCAGGAACCGCGAGGTTCTGGAGAACGTTCTGGCCGTGGTGCTGGCCGTGCTCGTGGCCTTCCTCGGCTCCCTGCTGCTCGTCCACGGCTTCTTCACCGACATCTGGGTCTTTCAGTTCTGCCTCGTCATCGCCAGCTGCCAGTATTCATTACTGAAGGTCAATACTAAACTGCACAACATTCAGACAGTGTTTCAAGAGCAAGTCACACTCAACATTTTTATTATTCTTTATTTGCTCTGGAATATTATAATAACGTATACATGGATGTATTTAAAAGACATTAAGTGTAAATATTCAACATTATATTTTAAGTAGAATTCACCTGTTTTTTTTCTTTTTTCAGAGTGTTCAACCAGACTCCTCTTCCCCGCGACATGTAAGTCAATATAACATCCACATTCTTTGGGCTTAAATGAGATGCTTATATTCTGACCTTTACGTTCCTGGATAACCCACACAGAGAAACAAATTAAACAAAACAAGAAAAGCACTTAAGACGACACAATAAAAGGACATTTGCCTTCATCTCTGACGTGTGTGTGTGTGTGTGTGTGTGTGTGTGTGTGTGTGTGTGTGTGTGTGTGTGTGTGTGTGTGTGTGTGTGTGTGTGTGTGTGTGTGTGTGTGTGTGTGTCCAGTAGCCTGCTCTGAAACACGTCTTTTATTAATGCAGCTTCACTCCGCTGCAGGCAGGAGCTTTATATAGCCGTCCAGAGTTGAGACAGCAGCTCTCTCCCTCCCTCACTCTCCTCACCTCACCTCAACTTGAGGACTCCTTTCCCTCCATCATCAGTGACACACTTTGAGCAGACCTGGTGTATTTACTGTGAAATCCCTCTGGATGAGAGCAGCCTGTTGTGTTTAAACCTTTATATATACAGTCTATGGTGAAAACGTGCGCTCTGCAGCCGGGCACGCTCCCTCTGTGAAACACAACACTAGAAGCTATGTCTGTCTCTACCTGTGTCACTGACACCACCGACTGGATTATGACTCGTTAGCAATAATACCGACTGCAAAACTCAATTAAATAATCTTTCTGTCTGCTTTTATGCACAGTCTATCTCGAGGGCAACATTTCTTTGTTTTGGAGGGCATGGTGGCATCACGCTCCAAATTAAGAGAGCCATTTCAGAATCAGAATCAGAAACGGGTTTATTGCCAGGTCGGTTCACACATAAGAGGAATTTGACTTGATGTTGTGGTGCAGACATAAAATATAAAACATAGAATCTCCATACAAAATAAAAAATCTTTAAGGACACTGTAATGAAATATAGTTGAATAGCAATAAAATAAAGCAGTAATTTATAGCTAATGCAATGAGTTATAGGATATAAAATATGAATGTGCAATAAGTATTTGAACATTGTGTGCATTAATGTAATGCATATAGAGTCTACGTTGTCTCAGTGGGGGGGCCGGGCCTTGTTTAAGAGGAGGGGAAGAAACTGTTCAGGTTCAGGCGAAAGGTTTTGGTCCTGATGGAGCGCAGCCTCCTGCCAGAGGGGAGGGGGGTGAACAGGTTGTGTCCAGGGTCCATTTGTGATCTTTAAAGGAAAATATACGTTAACAATTGTTTTGAGAAACCATTACTTATATTTTGTGTTATTATTTAGTTCTTTTAAGAATAACAATAATTATTTTTTAAATTATTTATTTGTTTATATTTTATTGTAAATATTATTATTTCTTGAATTATTATATA
>NW_011349921.1:0-4504 GCF_000735185.1 Notothenia coriiceps
ACATCAGTGATTATGTGTTACAATAGCGTTAGCAAACAGAAAATGACACCAGTAATGACAAACAGATGAGAATGCTGCGTGGGGTCTGGGTGCCGTGGTGGCGGGACGTTGAGGGGCTCGCTGCTCCGCCCTTTGAGGCTCGAGGAGCAGACAGTGTGAGCTGTATTACTGGTGTCGTTTCCTGGTTGCTGCGTGGGTTCTGCTAGACAGTGAAATACCGCAGAACTCAGCCTGAGCACACACATATACTCACAGCCAGGCTGTTCGCCACACAGTTCACCACACAGTTCGCCACACACTCACAGCCTGAGAACAAATAAGGCTGAGTGAGTGTGTGTGGGTGAGGAGCTCCACAGATTGGTCCATTTGGTCGTCGTTACGTCACTGTGACAAGGAAGAAAAAAATGGACAAAGAAAGATCTCCAACGAGGTGTTCTGTGGGAGCATAGACAGGTATTTTCTGTGTTAGAGCTTTAATCGCTACAGGGTGTACGATGAGGGTTTGTGACTTTGCAGACTGTTTACATGCAGAAAGAGCTACATAACACACAAGGGGACGGGTAATAACCGGACAAGCATGACATGGGACCTTTAAAAAAAATTCTTTTTTTATTGATTTTAATTATTTAAAATGTTTTATTGTATTGGATTTTATAAATAAAAATGACATTTATTATATATACGTTATTGGTATTGTTGGGAATTTTGATGAAAAAACGCTGTAAGGTATTGCATTTTAGAACCCAATCATGTCACGAGTCTTTGAAAAGAACAGTTCCAAAGAGTCTAAGATGTGAACTAAATACAAGGATAAAGTATGCTTTAACATGTACTTTTAAAGATGCAAGACCATGTACGAATACAGCACTTCTCTGTGAGGAGTATTGGTAGAGCAACACATCTTATTTTAAGTCACTCGTCCCCAAGCTTTGAGAAATCATCCTTTTTTTTTTTCTATATAAGACTTTTAGTAGCTGGAGACTCGGATACTGAGTTACTGCACTGGCAGACACATTAGCTTGTTTCAAGAGAAGAAAGCTTAAATCTACATAGTTTTCAATTACATTTAATAAGGGAATTTCTGCAGTGTACGGATGTTTTTGCAACCAAAGCTCTCAAACACATAGTAGGCTACATGCTTTTTTGCACATACAAACACCTATCACCGTAACGTCTAATAATATACTGAGAGCTTAATATACTTGAATAATTTCCAGAAGTCATACAAAGGACAATAGAAAAGAAAAAACAAAGACTTCAATATTCACAACCTTTATATTATCATTGCATAACATTACATAATATCCAGACATAACACCTCAACATGAACTACTGTATTGGCACATTTCAGAACGTGCTCTCTACAGGGGGTGCAGAACACACAGAGGGAACTCATGTAGACTGATATACCTATGATAAACTAACCTGTATTATACGACTGCATCAACTACACACAGTGTTATAGTAGTCAGTTTTGATTCCGTATTTGCAAATCTGTACATATTTCTGACTATGAATACAAAGATGATATGGTTATTGAAGGGATTTTAGTCACACAGAGAAACATTTGTCTTGGAGGTATGCACTGCGATTAATCTCCGCCTGCCTCCATGAGGTCCTGTCGAGGTATTCATGTGACCAGCTGGAAGCGCCAGATGTGTTGATGGATTCCTACACTGAGCGATCGACTGCTGTTCGGATTCATAAGCAGGGCGATTGACTGCAGCTCGGATTCATCAGCTGTGTGATTGACTGCTGTTGGCACAATAGCTGCCAGCGGCGCAAGTGGAGGCTGACAAACGGCGGAGCGGGGTTGGCGGCAAGGGAAATTACCTTGGCTCTCTGCGAAGCCACCCGGCAATCATCCCACATCCCTGTGTCTCTCACTGCCTTTTTACTGCCACACTCAATCACTGCCAAACAGATAATACAGCCACAACTCTGGCAAACACATTTGCAGCGCACTGAATAGCTTCCCGCTGCATGTGCTTAGGTCAATCAAGACACCTCCATGATTATGAACATCTGTAAGCGACTCGCAGTAACGTTGCCGACATGCCATTAAATATAACTAAATTAATTTGACAGAAGGAAATAAAGAAAAAAACTGATCATGAATTACTATTCTCAAATGTAATTGTCTTTGGAAACACTAATCTCTGAGTGCTGACTGTTTAAGTCAATTTGTATTATGTTTTAATTGACTATACAGCAGTCAGGTGGCAGCCATTATGAGGAGTGGGAGAGGAAAACACCTCATTATGCTGCATTAAAGGCAATTAATTGGAAAAGTCCTCTGTCAGGGGCTGCGCTCCCTCACTGCCACTGCTCCTTCCCTGTAATTATTTGTATCCACTTGCATTTCTCTGCAAATAAATGTTTTATAATGGTGAGGCTGCAGAGAGTGGGGATGCAGGGGACGCTGTGCTCTCAGTGCGACAGTTTAATCTTGGAGGAAACTCTGACTCTGAAAAATGGCTTTTGTTCATTTCAACTCAACACAGTCTGAGAGGGTTCTTTGTATAATGCTGCTCTTTGAAGTCTAAACAGAAACACTTGAAAAAAGAAAGCTGCTCCACAAGGGCATGGTTGCTAGAGACAGAGGATTTCACTGCTGTTGTGTTGAGTCTGACGTTACATTGACCATCTGTCAAGAAGTCGAGTGGCATTAGCTTGAGGCTCAGTTTATGAAAGTATATCTTAAAAAATATACCATAACAGCTGGAAAAGGATCATTTATTCATCAAAAAGTTCTGCTTGCGACTTGGATCAAGTGACTTTTAATATGTGTCTGTGATGGCCACAGCCACACATGGTAATGCAATCGCACTGAACACTCACATCCCATAGTTTTACCTTACTCCAGTTGCAGTCAACAACAAAACATTTAACACCACTCACTTAATTGAAATGGCAATACTTCAAAAACATTTGGTAAACTGTTTATTTCCTTTAAACCTGACATTGTTTGGTTTAGTTTAGTTGCACACATTGAAGCACAGTTAACAGGTATTAGTTTGTATTCAACATTTTCTTTGTCTTTGTGTTACCATGGATGTTGGTAGGTTCCTTCCTGGTGTAGTAAACGCGGCTGAGGACTCCTACATACGTGAATTGGGCCAAACAATATCAAGGGGGGTTTTGGGTTTCGTCTTAATGTAACTTAAAATGTTTAGAGTTTTAAATAGCTAACACAGGTAAAGGTATGGAAAGCCTGTGATCTTAGTTTAAGACAAACTGAAAAATCACTTTTTCTCCAATAAATCAGTATGGTGTTTGTTTTAAATTGCATGATTCTTTGGTTTTGGAAATGTGAAAGGATTTATATAAAAGCTTTAGTATCCTTTAAAGTTAAAGAAAAGTAAAGAGGATTAAAAAAGAAGAAGAAATTGGTTCATTTTTTGTCGAAGTACGTCAACCTGATCTTAAGAGTGCATCAATCATGTTTAAATGATCAGTGAAAGCTTTGGAGGTACACCCGTATTAACATGATTCATTTTCAGATAACTGTGCAGAACAGTTCCAAAACTAGGTTTTATGAACCGGAATTACATCATTAAAGAATAAAAACATCTCTTAATAGATTTTTTTTAAATGTATTGAAGTGACCGACAACCTTGGAGAAGAAACTTTAATGCAGCACCTGAAAGTGAAGAATGGCTCACTGAGTGCAGAGAGAGTGATAGAGTACAGCATAAGGGATTGTCCATTAGATAAACCTGTAAACCCACTTCACACATCCGATCACTTCTTCATTTCATTCTCTCTACCCCTTTCCAAACATAACAAACTAATCTCTTCTCATCCTGCACCTGTCCGCCGTAACCTTCGTTCCCTCTCCCCCTCTACACTTGACTCATCGGTGCTCTCAGCCCTCCCTTCCTCTGACTCGCTCCAACTCCTGCTTCCAAACTCTGCTGCAGAAACTCTCCTCTCTACTCTCTCATCCTCTCTGGACTCTCTCTGTCCTCTCACATCTCGGCAGGCTCGTCAGTCCCCTCCTGCTCCCTGGCTAAATGAAGCACTGCGTGCTAATAGAACCATTGTTAGGGCAGCAGAGCGGAAACGGTGGAAATCCAAACACCATGACGACCTCCTAACCTATCAGGCTCTCCTCTCCTCTTTCTCTGCTTCCATCTCTCTGGCTAAAAGCACTTTCTTTCAAGATAACATCCAATCTTCCAAAAAAACATTTTCCATCTTTTCCACCCTCCTGGACCCCCCCAAAGCCCCTTCCCCCTCCTCCCTTCTGTCAAGCGACTTTGTTAACCACTTTGAAAAAAAGGTTGATGATATTCGCTCTTCTTTTTCTGACTCACTTTTACTCACCGCTGGGTCACCAGACCCACCTTTCACCCACACACTGACCTCCTTCTCCCCTCTCTCTCCAAGTGAGGTTCTTACACTCATTACCTCTGCTCGTCCTACCACCTGTCCTCTGGACCCTATCCCTTCAAACCTCCTTCAGACTATCGCTCCTGATATTCTACCATTTCTCACCAAT
>NW_011349922.1:0-2885 GCF_000735185.1 Notothenia coriiceps
CCGTTATCCTGACTTTTTTTTATTTTTTGAGAAAGTTACAGATGCACCAAGGAGGAAGTGGAACACACAGGAGACAACCATTTCACTGCAGACTGTACGTGGGGAAATGACATACATTATTTGAGATATATTTCAAACTCAGACTTAATTTTATGGACATTTCGGCCAGGGGTGTAGAGCTATTTGTTTAAGCACCGGATTGGCAAAACAGGAGAGTGTGTAAACCAGTCTGCTTTGATCTATGAATTCATGTCTGTGACTCTCAGAGAACCAGCTTCCCGCAGCTGTTTTAAAGGGAAACAAACACTCAGAACACACATACACACAGAGCCAGTGGCGGACTGGCCATCGGGAAGTTCAGGACGAATCCCAATGGGCCAGAACCGAAGTGGGCCGGTCGGGCCGGTCGGGCCACTAGGTCCACCGTTTTCCCCCCATGTCCCTTTAGGGGCTCCGTAAAAAACAAAACAAATCTAAATAGAATTTAAAAAACATTCTTTAGCTTTTCATTTTTGTTTCTTTGCAGCCTGGTTTTCTGATTTGAAGGTTTTATTCATTTGTGTGTGTGTGTGTGTGTGTGTGTGTGTGTGTGTGTGTGTGTGTGTGTGTGTGTGTGTGTGTGTGTGTGTGTGTGTGTGTGCGCAGCTCGTGTCTCCCTCTCCAGCCCCGAGCTCCTCTCTGAGCTCAGAGAGTCTAAGTCTCGCAGTCTGAGGCGAGTCGGGCATCGAACCGGCCTGACGACCGTGTTCTGTGGCCGGGGGTCTCAGGTAAACATACATAATATAAACATACATTCATCCTCATATTACTCTCTCTCCAATTCAACCCACCATTTATTATTCAGTATTTGTTCTCAGCGTGACGACTTTTACTTTTTAATTTAATTACATTTTTTCTTGAAATATAAAAACCTTTTTTTTTTAACTTTTTCTCACAAAAACTGCAAAAAATATTGAAGGCTTCACTTTGTCATCACGTTTATTCTCATAATAATAGTTGTTGATTTAATAACATTAAATATAATTATTTGGTTATTCTTTCCTCCAGGCCTCTGGCTCCGCCCCCTCCACACAATCAGCCAATCAGAAGGTGAGGATGTATCAGGTTAGTTGACTGTGATCCGTAAATCCTCAGAGATCAGAGAAACGTTTTTAAACCGTTAGCTAGACTCGATTTCTTTAAAAACACATGACCTTATTTCTCTCCAACTGAACCCACATTTTATTATTAATGTTATCTCTTTTTGCTCAGCATGACGACTTTTACTCTTTAATTATATACTTTAATATTTTAGTAGCTCGTATCTCACGTTTCACGACTTTTACTTTTTAATTATAGACTATTTTTCTTGTGTCTAGCTCGTATTTAACGTGTCGTTTGTTCTCATAATAGTTGTTTTAATAATAATAATAAATAAAATGATTTGGTTATTCTTTCCTCCAGGATTCCTCTGGCTCCACCCCCTACACGCAATCAGCCAATCAGAAGGCTTCCCGCTGAATTCAAGCAGCGCGATTGGTTCGTTTGAATCGAGAAAAAATGAATCATAAGAATGGGAAGAAATAAGAACCAGAGACATTTATGGATTCAAATAATGAACCTTTCATGTATAAAAGTAATCATTCATTATTTTTGTATTCATATTTTTAATTGGTTTAAAAGCCTGTTCTCTTTGATGGTTGGTGTACGTTTTTATATTCATTTGTTGTTATTACTATTGTTTATTATTTACATTATGGGGCGTCCCACAGGGTTTGGTTTTTGGACCCTTTCAGTTCCTATTTAATATTTGGGAAAGGTCATTGAAGCTAAAGTTGACCTCTATGCTGACGTTTAGAAACACAAGTTAAATATACCATTTATTTCTTATTTTACCTTAAAGTTCATTAAGGGAAAGTTCTCTTAATTGTAAAGGAACTTTTTAAAGCACATTATCATACTAACTGTGAAAACAAACTACATTATTATTTGCAAAGTGATTCCAGTAGTGACATTTCTTTTAACTTAAAAATCGTTGACGTTAATCATCTTTGGTGGTTTTTAGAGTTTTTGGGGATTATTATTATTAATGGTATTAGTTATTATATTACAAACTGCCCCTTTAGTGGGTTTACTGGTCTTTTAGAGGTGGGAATTTGAGACTTTCATAATCAGGTCTCACTTCTAACTTTTCAGGGTTTAATGAAGGATAGTTTCACTGTGAAGGAGCTGTGATCAGTGCGTGAACCAAATGACTAAAAGCGTATCCAGAGACACAGAACAAGCTTTTGGACAAGTTTCCTTTTTTATTATCAAATGAAACAAAACATGTCGGATACTTTTTCCTACTCGTGGGAAAACTTGCAAAGGTTCAATTGAAAATACAACAATAAAACTAAACATAAAGTATACATTTGAAAAAGAAGATTTTTCAGTGAAAAGTACACACAGGTGGTAAATATAATGTTGAAAGAGCAAAACAAATAGTATGTATTTATGTATTTAGCACAAAAAGAGTACACAATGGAAAATAACTACTCAGCTCTCAGGTTAGCTTGGCTCTGAAACATACTCAACATGATGGAGTGTGAACGCTCTGGTGGACTACCATGAGGACATTTGTTCTCACTCGTCACATTTATCCTGTTTCTCTCCAGAGTGAGTGCGTTCATGTTTCTTAAGGTTCCTGGATGTTGTTAAATATTTCCCACACTGGTCACAGCCGTATGGTTTATCTCCAGTGTGAGTGAGACGGTGAGATATTAGGCCACTAAGCCCAGAAAAAAGCTTCTCACATTGGTCACAGCTGTAGGGTTTCTCTCCAGTGTGAATGCGTTTATGTGTTTTAAGGGTACCTGATGATCTGAACAATTTCCCACACGTTTCACACCAGTACGGTTTCTCTC
>NW_011349923.1:0-2648 GCF_000735185.1 Notothenia coriiceps
TGAGCTAAGTCTTACAATGTAAATGATCAGTCACTGAGAATAGACACCTCAAGGTTCAAGGTTCAAGGTTCAAGGCTTTTATTAGTCATACGTACATAGCTACAGTGTATTTATGACGATTACAATTTCAGGTCACAGGCTCCTCCAACAGTGCAACACAATAAAAACAGAAAAAATAGGAATGCAAGTAAAAGCAAAAAGAGAAATAGTGAAATAGTGCAATAATAGTCTATATACAAGTGATTGGAATATGATATATTAAATACATAATTTGTAAGCCTCTAGTTCAGATCTTGTTATAACACAAAAGATCCAGAAATTAGGAACATTAAGCCAATTGGAGCTTATAGTTAAATCTTCTACTTTATTAGAATGTGGACCATGTACTGTAGATGTATTAATTAGTTAACGACCGCTGTACCTGTGTAGGGGGCTATACAAATAAGCCATTATTACATATTTAAAAGTTGAAAAACAAACAACTGATAATTATAGGGGTCAATATTCACTGTTTTACATAAACAATATTTTTGATAAGGATGCCATCATTTCGTTTTATCTTTTTAATGGTGTGACAAAATATGAAGGACAATAAATGTTGCATGGCGTCTTTAAAGTACAGTAAATGTATTTATTGGTAGGGTTTATTCTAGAATCAAAGAACTTCTAAAATGCTGAATGGCACCCCCACTTTAACACAAACACACAAGTTGGCACACAAGGATTTATTCCTTTCTGTGAAACAAAACTTCTAGTCAGACCAAGGTGAACAGCGCATTATGTTTCTCCACTCTTCTCCTTTCCAAATCCCTGTGACTCATTTCTTATGCTTCTAAGTGAGGTTAATTGAGCATTCAACTCTCATTCCAGTGGCTCCTGAATACGCAATATACAGTAAGTATCAAGGATCCCACATACAGTAATCACTGTGCATATTTTGGGCCTGGTTAAATCCACCAGAATTAGGGAGAAAATCAATAGCTCTCTGTTTCGTGTTTGACGATTTTGCCAGTCCAGATTGTAATGAAATCCTATGCGGGAAAAAACATCTACTCTCTGTTTTTGCCTTATTAAACCAATCATTTTTTGAAGGGTGATTGTATTTTTTTAAAATTTGTGTTAGTAGTTGGGACTCTTCTTGGATGATTACTTAAGTACCTGGAACTCCACTGCATCCTAATGGTGATAATGAGAAGTAATCATTGAAGGTTAATAAGGGTGCAGAGCACTAATCAGGGCAGGTTGGTCTGGAAGAAAAAGTTGCTGCCTCAAAGCCTTTTATTAACATACTCAGCAAGGAAAGGAGCAGAAAACTTCAGCAGAATGCCAGAGATGCAAACATCTTAGATAATGCTGATGGTTTATGTAGTTGCATAACTAGGCCTTTATTACATTATTTAATAAGTAATGCGTATTCCCGCTGTCTTTTAGACTTTAAACACCCGGGTTCCTCTAACGAAGGGGTGTCCAAACTACGGCCCGGGGGCCAAATGCCAAATTCAGTCAATTAAAGTTGGAAATATTTTCTATCATATCTCAGTTGATAAGAAAAAAGCCCAATGACTTATTTACATAACAACCTTGAAATACACCCTCCCTATTTCTCCTTATTACTGAGGCTTCTGTTTTAAGGGATGAGCTGCCAACACTCACAAGCATAATTTACCTACATTTGATTGATTTTGCTAACTTATACTGAACTTATGAGGCAATACCTCTAGTGAGTGGCCCAGCCCTTTTTCTGTATTTGGCCCTCGTGGAAAAAGTTTGGACACCCCTGCTCTAACGTTTCACAACAGGGAAAGGTGATTAATGATGAATAACATTTTTTATTTTTTTGTGACCAACTTTTTAAATAAAATTTAAAAAAATTGCCCTCACAAAAAGGACTTATATACAGATACAAATGATATAGACAATATAGACAATACAAAAAGAAAAGACAAAGAAACAAAGAAAAAATATGGGGAATCCCTTTACCATGCCACCCCGTCCCTCCCCCTTCCCACCCATCTTGCCATTTCACAGAAAATCCAAAAGAAATCGTCTGGGTTCATCCATCTATTATATTATATATATTATTTATGTTATTGCAAAACAATTTATCCACATAAAATACATTCATACCTTTTTTTCCACATACTGTACCATTTCATCTGTTTAAGCTGAATTGAGAATAACTCCTAATAATCTACAATTGCACCAAGGTGTGCCTATATGTACAAACATTTTTTATTTTCTATAAGATTCTCACTATGTATGCTTCACTGTGGGGTTCAACTCTATATGTTAAAGTGTTTCCAATTACCGTACCCCTTTGCTGAAACCTGAGGGTTGACACATGCTGTTATCACATTTATATTTTTTGAGTGTCTTCCTTCCACTTCTCACCTGTTTCCACTTTTTCTGACTTCTATTTCCAGTCCATTGGGAATCAACCGAATGGGCCTCAAAGACACAACACATTCATGGAAGAAAACAACCTGTGTCACATACGTGAGTGCAGGAACACATTACATCTGGTCCACTGGGACAAAGATAGACCCAGTGACATAACATGCAAACACACACACAGACACACACATACACACACATACACACACAAAGACACACAAAGGAGAAAGAAGTACTCCAACGCGAGACAGCCT
>NW_011349924.1:0-4499 GCF_000735185.1 Notothenia coriiceps
CTCTCCCCTCTCTCCCCTCTCTCGCCTCTCTCCCCTCTCTCCCCTCTCTCCCCTCCTCATGCTCTCAGTGCTATCAGGTTGCCTGTCCTCCTCCTTCAGCCCATTACACAGGCCTCTTTATGCTGCGCTAAAAGCTGCTCATGTTCAAACACTCCTGGGAAAAGCTCCTTAAAACACGTCAAGAAGAGGGGCCCTGTCTGGTAAAATATTAATAGGAAGTTAATTGGTTGTTAATGGACTAGTGCTTGAGTAGGAATCGCCCTCCATTAGACAGGCCACAGAAACAACCCATTCAGGGGTGTCATCTTACCACCTCCACAATCTAATTGTTTTCCGGTCACTCTAGCTGTGAGTAACCTGGTGTTAAAGACATTATTGATGGACTTTTAGGTGAGGTTGAAAGAAGTATTGTGCACATTTCAATTCCATTTCAGCTTGGATAATGTGGGTTTTCATCCGTCTTTGAGTTGTTTTCTGTTGTCAGACTCTCACATTCAAAGGCACATTGAATTTCTTCCATTTCCTTAACTTCCACATCAGGAAATCATTTCAACTTTTTGTTGTTTGTGGCCAGTGTGTTTGTGCTTTCCGTGGTTTGCCGTTACCCAGCAGAAGAAAAAACCCTTGTTCTGCAAGAGTAGGCATGTAATATTGATGCAGAGCAGACCGGGAGAAAACACCGAAATCAAATGGAATCTGAGCTAAGTTCAAATGTCGACATCAACACATACATTTTTGATCATTGCAAAAAAACCTACAAGAAACCATTCTTTTTAAGGTCAGAGTCAGAGGGGCATGTGCGGCGTGGAATATATTTAGAATTAAGTGATATTTCAGCATATCTTTCAATCCCAAACTTCGTTCAGCTCCAATTAATTTATGAGAGGGACAAATAACTTGTTGAAAGAGGTTGTTCAGGAAATGGGAGTTAAAATGGCGGTGGAGGTTACCCAGACAGACTGCTTTTTACAGTACAGGGCTATTTTAATGAGATGTAAAAAATAAACCAGCTCTCAGAGATATGTCATCGTCTCTTTAGCCCTACAGACATTTGTTAATGATGTATAAAAAACATGTGATTTCATTTTCTATAACCAATGTTTTTTTTTAATTCTGATATTAATAAATGTAACTATAATTTTGTTATTTATATTTCATCTTCTAATAAAATGAAGCTTTAGCTTGCAGATGATCTATTAGTGCAAGGCAGAAACATCGTTTTCCCATCACTGTTCAATTTTAAATGTCTTTTAGGTGTTTTATTTAATACATTTTGTTTGTGTCTGTACATTTCTCTTGAATTCACAACAAAAGTAAATGTATATTTTTAAATGCATTATGTAGGCATCATTTTGCTTATTTAAAAAAAAAATCAGAAAACTTGTTATTCAAAATAAATAATCTTATTGCATATCAACTGGGGAAATGAGGAAATGTCATGGTGATATCTACTAGTTAAACATTTCAATACGTTTTTATGTGTTTTGCAAAATATATGACATTTTACAATATTTATCTTTAAAAGACTGTTTTGTCAAAATAGTTTTTTTCTCATACTTTGACTCGTAAATCTCCACATAGGAACATTTACCAAATGCGCAGTTTAATTCGTAATTCTATTTAAAAAGTTTTGTTTGTTTATGTATAGTCTGATTTATGGAACATGTTATTCCTAAAAACATTGAGGAAATAGTTTTTTATGGCTGCTGACAGTATTTCTATGATTTATGGAGTGATAAAAAGAGATATCCAAAACTCCCACCGCAACTTTATAAATTGACACTCATATGTCAACAAAATAAAACAACCAATTGTGAACATATGTGATAAGATAATCCATAATTTGCATGTTAAAAGCCACATAGACAATTAATGATATCAAATAATAATTGCCTTAGTATGAATAGTAAACATGAATAGTTTCAAGTCGATATTTGTTTGTTTTTACTCCATTCCCCTGTAGAGCCTCCTTAAGTTTTCTCTATTTAACCCAGACTTACGCGTCTAATTGAAACACATTCTTTATTTACTCTCCCCTTTACTGCCATGACCTCCCATCTCGTGACTCTGACCATTTAATGGTAACCCTGTTCAAACATTGAGCAAATCCGTGTCCAATTACATTACCGAGCTAATGCGAATGTATCCAGCAGATGTTGCTTCTGCTGGGTCTCAGTTCTCTGCTGCAGATTCCGCAGCAGCCACTAGATGGTATTAAAACACAGGCTGCCATTACTGATGCCGGATCAGCATACATGGCTGTTTCCTCTAGGATGAATGGGAGAAATAAATCTGCCAGGCTTTCTTGTTTGAGTATGATATGTTCTAGTTTCCTGCTGAGATCTATTACCTGGCCGGGTGCAGAGTGCCATAATCCTGAGGGTGTGTAAAGCACTGGCAGAAAATATGTCTGATGTTTTCTAAAAGCCTGTCTGTTCACTTTACTGCTTATCAGAGTGAAATGTAAAATATCAGACGGGGAATATGTGTATTACCATTATGCACTCAGACTTGTGCCGTAATGCTAACCGTGTGCATTTCCTCCCACTCTGCGCTCGTTATTAATAACACACACTCATGCTTCAGTTGTTTATTATTCCATATTAAGCTGTAAGTATTGCAACAAATGAGCAGATTCTTGGCTTGACCTTTTTATCGTTTCGCAGGAAGAAAAGCTACAATGGATACTGGATGATGATTCACAACAGAGCACTTTGCAAAGAACACTTTTTAAGAAAACTGTAGAAAAGTTACAACAGTATGAAATTTCCATCTTGGAAAAAACTGGATAATGTTTGACATTTAAAAACAAGCAAAAAAAAAGTCACCAATAGTTAGTTAAATGATGAGTCATTCGCGACTATTTGGCCAAAATACTTTCTTCAGTGCAACCTTTTTTAAAATCACAAAATTCATAAATATACAATTGAAATGTTGTAGTCACTCACGGTGTAAAAAGAGTGTGTGTGTTGCCTCCGCCTAAACCATTAGTCGACTATTATGTCTAGGGATGAGAACAGCTTTCAGACATGTTTTTATACTCAGACGAGACAGCGTTGCCTCTTAGCATGCATGCCGCGACGGTTTATTACCTGTCAATCAAATGTGATCATCTCAGGTGTGCACAATAACATTCATTGTTAAAAAGCTAATCCAAATGTCATACCACTGCACACAGACAGGCTACGATGATGTGAACTCTGCAAACAGGGTTTTCCCCTCCTGAAATTAAACATAACCTGTTGTCGGTTATATATATATATGCAGAAGAAGAAGAGGAAGAAGAAGTCTTACATGCCAGGTGTTTAGCCTGTGTGGAGGAAGTCATGCTAAAAAATGAGACATTTCATACAGATATCAGGCAGTAGGAGAACAGAGTAGATGCAATAAGATTGGAAGAATGTGCTGAATGCACTTCATTTAGCTTCACTGTGCTCCACTGTCACCCTGTAGTAGGTTAAAAAAACGGCTTACACCTCATGAAATGATAAACCCTCTCTAGCCGTTTAAGCTTTTCCCAGAAGTGGGTGAAGCTCAAGTCACATAAAGGACAATTACGAGCCCCCCCCCCGCCACACCGCTCTAGGCTGTGTTGTGGAAAAGGATGGGCTTGACCATGCCCGAGAGGATTTTGGGAACATGGACGCTCACGATCTCGGAGATCATCTCTGGGAAGTTGACACGCGTCTGGAGGGACTGAGCTTGGATGAAGAGATCGTAGGTGAACTGGTGTAACTTCCTCACAATCTGAGAAGAAGAGGAGGGGTTATTAGCACATTTATTCAAGTACTTGCATTTATACTACTTAAAGGTCACCTATTATGCAAAATCCACTTTTTCAAGTATTTTCTACATCAACATGTGTCCCCTCTGTGTAAAGAGATTCTGAACGTTTCAGGAAAAAAGATTCGCTCACTTTTTGTCCTGATCCATTTATATAAAAACCTGTCTGAAAATGAGCTGATCAGATTTCGGCAACTTTATGATGTCATAACGATTTTTTGGCTTGTGTAACCATTAGCCAATAACCAACCACGGTAACCCCCCCCCACCCCACCTTATCACCTGAATCTTCTCCTAGAGCACCATTGTGTTCTTTTAACCAAATATCTCTCAGAGGGGCGTGGGGAGTGGCTCCTTATTTTCATCTAAAGTAACAGACAGAGAATCAGCACTTTTGAAACAGGGCTGAAACAGAGGCGATTATGGGATGCTGCAGTGATCTGTTTGGGGTTTGGAGCCAAACACTTCAGAGACATATTTTGTATATTTCTGAAACATATAATATATTGACTAGGGGTGCACCGAATGGCAAATTCTTGGCCGAAACCGATACCAAAAATAGGAAACAGTTGGCCGAAAACCGAATGCCGAAAGGCCGAAAATGATTAATAGAAATATATATATATATATATATAATGTATACATTTTTTACCAATGTTGTTCAGCTGCCTGATTATGGAAAAAGACATGATTATGGCAAAACTTAACTTAAATAA
>NW_011349925.1:0-3077 GCF_000735185.1 Notothenia coriiceps
TAGTTGCCAACTAATTCAGTCGTCGATTCTTTGGTGACGTCATAACGTGTGTTTTACGAGCCGTTAAGCTACAACGTTATCTGCCTTTTTATCGGTACTGGAGACATTTAAAACATTATGTCATATGTATTATTGCTACATAAACATTATATCGCAGTCTTAGTGTCGCCAACTCGTTTCTGATATGCAAAAAGACTCCAAAATGCGTCTCTGATGTATTTTCGATCCTTCCAATCCAGACGAGAGATCTCTCTCCCCCGTCTGTGTGCGAGGGGGCGGGGCAGTTTACACACACACGCGGCTGCTACATGCATGCAACACACACACGCACGCACGCGCACACACGCGCGCGCACACACGGCTGGTACATGCATGCAACACACACACGGTGGAGATGGCATAGAGAAGCGCTCCGAGGTGTGTTTAAACTTTACCCTTCTTGAGGTGGACAATGCTCCTTGCCAAGAGTGTTTAGCATGTAAGGGCGGTAACACGAGCAATTTGTCTAAACATTTAGCAAAAGTGCACCACATTCAGACGGAGAAATGCACCGGGTTCGACTGTCTTTCTAGTAGCTCTGTAGCCCCCCCATCCACAAGTAACGTTTCCACGTCAGGTGTTATGTATGCTAGCAGCAACACACAGTTAACTCAGTTATAAAAACATAGGTTAATGATTAGAGGTAACTGAGTTATTTTGTTAAAGTTTCAGCTATTCTGTTTACAATTTTGTCGTCACATTATTTAATACGATTTGTTAAAACATTGTTGTTTCTTTTGATGTGAAATATTATTTATTTAATTTAAATGAAAAGCAATGTTAATTTTGTTCACAATTTATTTAGTTAGTTAGTTTACCTTTTTTTCTTCTTCAAAAGAACCGTTAAGAGTACCGTTAAAGGACCGGATCGATAAGCGGTATCGATAAAAGTAGTTAAAACCTTAACGATACCCATCCCTACTTGACAATGTGAAAAAGGTTATCTTTTATCTGACCTGATCTGCTATCCTTGGTTTAAAATGTTGACGGACAGATTTTTGATTAATGTTTCAGCAGAAAGTTTAATAAAATATTTATTTTTGAATCAAGTATTCATCTTAATCGTCTTCATTGTTAGTTTCCACATGCCTAAAACAACCTCAAACTAAATCTAAAAGTTGATGGCTAAATAAGAGCGTTTGAGAAATTGTGTAAGGCATAATCCGAATAATCGATTAATCGTTTCATGAATCGATAGATTTTATCGATGATCAAATTAGTCGTTGCAGCCCTACCATAGATAAAGGTATTTAATAGCATTATGTCCATAGTTAACTCACTCACACATTTGTTATGTTTTTAAATGTAACTTAAAGGGATATTTTTTAAGTTTCGATAGTCTTATCAACATTGGACAAATATGATTGCTTTATACCTATTGTATATTCCTTATTATTTCAACAAAACAAAGACACATTTAGGTTAATTTATTATTAAAACATTCATCAGCTGTACGCCTGGCCAGCAAGTGGTGTTAAAGACTCGACGTACTCCGTGGACAGTAAACAAAGCTATGGTGTTGTGGAGAACCGTCTGGCCGTGCTTTTGGAGCTGAACTGTTCTTTTGAGGCTTGTTTCTGCTCGCCATCAAGCCCCCAAGAAGTGCGCCGGCCATTGAAGCAAATGTTGGTAGTGGTTATACGTCTGTACTACACTTACTTTCTATTCCGTGACATCTTTTGGGTCTCAAAAATACTTTTTCCCAGTGACGTACATTGGGAAAGAGAGTCTGAAAATCAGCTTGTCATTTTTTTCAGCTAAAAACACGACACGGTGCGAACCCTTTTATAGCCCTTATTTATATCCTCGGTGTCTAAAAGTTGTAAAACATGCTAAAAGCTGAATACAGAGATATTTTTCCCCCCTCCATTCATCTGACTGAGTAGAGAGCGGGATATGAGAGGGAGGTGCTCACTCTCTTTGGGCCCAGAACTGTGTACTCACTGAGCAACTTTGATGAATCTGCTGAATCCACTGCTTTTCAAACATCTATGCTTGCCATCCAACCGTTACTCACCACCATTTCCTGAAAAAAATGAGTGGCATTAAAATGAAGTTGCGTTATCGCATTCACTTTGCCAGCCCTGACTCAAATATATGATTCTGCTTTATGTCCTATCTAATGTGTGGTCAATTTCCAATCCCCTTACTTATAGTTCATTAGATATGACCAGAAACACTGAGCTGGTTCAGTGCTACTTTTATACATACTCGCATTCCAAATTCTACCAAAGTAGACCATTTGGTGCCTCTTCACAAACCTGAAAAATGTCTGTTAAACCAGGACCAGTGTGGCCAGTCTCCGTTTGTCATTTTCCTGATTGGTATTGTTTTCAAAATGTTGGATCTCTATCCAAGAATACCAGCCAATCTGTTAGTCACCACCGAGCAGTGTGCTTCCCTGTTTGAATATATACTTTTTGAATGTACATTGTCTTTAGTTTAAATTTGTTTATATAGATTTTATTTTTGATTAGCAGGGACCATGCATACAGTTGCAAGAAAAAGTATGTGAACCCTTTGGAATTACCTGGATTTCTGCATAAGTTGGTCATAAAATGGAGGAAGCCACTTGTCCAGAAAAAACATTGCTGCACGTTTGAAGTTTGCAAAAGAGCACCTGGATGTTCCACAGCACTACTGGCAAAATATTCTGTAGACAGATTAAACCAAAGTTGAGTTGTTTGGAAGGAACACACAACGCTATGTGTGGAGAACAAAAGGCACAGCACACCAACATCAAAACCTCATCCCAACTGTGAAGTATGGTGGAGGGAGCATCATGGTTTGGGGCTGCTTTGCTGCCTCAGGGCCTGGACAGATTGCCATCATCGACGGAAAAATGAATTCTCAAGTTTATCAAGACATTTTGCTGGAGAATTTAAGGCCATGTGTCCACCAATTGAAGCTCAACAGAAGATGGGTGATGCAACAGGACAACGACCCAAAGCACAGAAGTAAATCAACAACAGAATGGCTTCAACAGAAGAAAATACGCCTTCTGGAGTGGCCCAGTCAGAGTCCTGACCTCAACTCAC
>NW_011349926.1:0-2660 GCF_000735185.1 Notothenia coriiceps
CACCCAAAGCTGAAAAGTCTGAAGCTGCTTGCGGAGGAACATGCAATGGAAACAGTGCACAACGAAGTGTGGCGTCTTGTGAAAGGTAAGGCCGAAGGAAAATACAAGTGATCTTACTCCAGTTATAAGTCTGTTAAAAAGTGTGTTAGGTCTACTACATGTCTGTTTTGTTCAAATTTCATCGGTTCCTTCAGAGCCACATGCTCTTATTACTAATCGAAAGGCTGCCAGGTGGCGCTCTTTCAGCATCTGGAAAGCTCCTCAAACTCCTACAGCTTATATTTAAGGCAGCTCTCTCCCTCGGGCACTCCATTTCCCTTTAATCGTGCTTTGTGAATTCTGTAAATTCTTTCACTGCTCATATATATGCGGGTAGCGGGGCGGGTTCGGTATTGCACGTCGCGGGTCGGGAGCGGGTCTTGAAAATCAGACCCGTGCAGGACTCTGGCTGAAAGTCACCTGTTCAATGCTTCTCTTTAAAAGTGCGTAATAATGTTCTGTGTGCCTGTCATGTGTTAGCTGTTGGGACTCAGATCCTCTCAGCCTGTCACTGATTCCCTCTCTAGTTGATGAAGTGCGGACAGCCTCTTCTACATCGTATAGGCTTCGCCCCTCTAAGGCTATCGCTATTGGGTAATCCCCTGCACTTGCGCAGCACTGAAAGACTTGTAATCCACGCCCACCTATGACGTGGGCCCCACCTATGGACTCACTTCCGTATAAATAGGAAGGAGGCCCGACAATCTACTCCCACTTTTCTTCAGCACTCCGTTGCAGAAGCACTGTCAGGCACACTAAAAAGCAAAGATTCCTCCTCTAAAAAGCTTTGTTTCTAGTGATAAAATGGAGAAAGGGCGGGTAATTCAAGGTTGTGTTTGGGTTTGCCTTTCATGCTAGGCGGGTTACATTATGAGCTTTGACCGACACTCACAGTGTGAGTCCTGTTTGGGATTGGAGCATGCAAACGCGGCTCTCACTCCCCAGGTGTCATGCTCACATTGTGCCCGTCTCCCTCTGGCCCACAGACAGCAGAGAGCGGACACTCTCGCTGCTGCTGCGGCCGAGGATAATTGGCCAGTCCAGGAGTCTTACTCCGTGAATGAAGCCCTTGACTTCCTGGATCTGAGCCAAGCTCCCCCTGGCTCCCCCCCAGTTCGAACAGTGGGCAGCAGGTTTCGCTGCATAAGCCAACTGTATTTAACCAGTCGGTTAATAGACAGCAGGGCTTGATGTTTAAACCGGCTGCTTTTAACCTGTCGGTTAGTAGGCAGCATACGTTTTCCTCTGTCCCAGATGTGCCTACTACACACGGTCGTAATGAGCCCAGGGCTGTTATTACGCACCGTGTGAATAGCACTGCACACACCTCCGCTCATTCCTCAGCGGGTTTGAGCGTGAACGCTTCTCAATGTCCCGTTTACGAGCCTTCTCCTAAACAGAGACAGGGTGAGAGCCGGTATGAGATGCAGCGTGTGGAGAACCCTTCGCAGCCCTTTCGGGCCGGGCCCCCCTTGGGTTGGTCCACGAGCAACAGCGGCAGGGGCTCTGGCGTGGCTCGTCACCATGACTACCGCAGCACATCAAGAACAGGTACGCCCGCTCTTAGAGCATTGCTCAGAGTGGCGGCGAATATGTTTGATGGACAGATGGATGAGTAGGCTGATCAGCAGAGGGTACTCTCTGCAGTTCGCCTCTCCCCCTGATGAAAATCAGGGGTTTTACTCCCGTTATTTTCTTATCCCGAAAAATACCGGGGGAATGAGACCCATCCTCGACCTGTCAGTATTCAATAGGGCAATAATGAAAAGACCTTTTCATATTCTGACAATCAAACAGGTGCTGGAGTGTGTTCGCGTCAGAAGAGACGCATGGTGTACATCCCTCCTTCCGTGGGTTTGGATTTAATTTGGACTGGAAAAATCTCCACGTCCTGTCAGTGGGGGTATCCCTGGGCAGAGTGACGTCACACACCTCAGTGTGCACAGACACATCTCTCAGGATGGGGAGGAACGTGCATGTCACAGGCAGTGGGCGGACAGTGGCCGGCTCACATGTCTCTCCACATAAACGCACTGGAATTACTCTCCGTATGGAGAGTAATCCAGCACTTCGCCCCGTTGCTGTACAATCAGCATGTGTTGATTCGCAGAGACAACAAAGCAGCGGCAGCCTACATCAATCACCAGGGAGGTGTACGATCAGCGCAGCTGCTGAACACAGCCAGCGGGCTGCTGTGCTGGGCGCGCACACACGTACTCTCTATCAGAGCAGTGTATATTCCCGGCGAGTTGAACAGAGGGGCAGACCTCATGTCCACAGGAGGTCCTCGCCAGGGGGACTGGAGCCTCCACCCCGAACTGGTCTCCCGGGTGTGGAGCAGGTTCGGGAGAGCAGAGGTGGATCTGTTTGCTGCACCCGGGAACGCGCAGTGTGCCCTCTGGTTCTCCCTGGACGCGTTCGCACACCAACCTTGGCCCAGGGTGTTGTAATACACTTTCCAGTCAGGGATCCAGGGCCGCGTCCACCAGGGCATCTTACACAGCCTGGGCCCCGTTACGTGCCCCCTGCCTCACGTGCTGTCGTTCCTCCTGCTGTTTTTGGACAGGAATTTGGCTTATAGCACGGTCAAAACTGCCATTTCATCTTGCCACGTAGGTTTC
>NW_011349927.1:0-2774 GCF_000735185.1 Notothenia coriiceps
TTTCCATTTGATGCTAATTCATATTTCTACTGCACTAACTTGAAAAGGGAAATCATGCAATCTTACTCCACTTAATTATTATTATTATTATTGAACAGCTTTAGCTACTTTTAACAAAACGCATCTCTAAAAAAATAATTCAAAAAAGAGTGACATTATTTAAATATTTTACAAAAAGTCAATCAGAACTTTGTTTGTCTAAAACAGCCTAATGCTACTTGATACAACAACACTATCTATATGTGTCACATGTTTAAATATAATCATATACACACATACAGGCCATTCTTCTGCACTATGCTTCATTTTTTTTTCTACTAAAAGTACATTTGCTGTTCATTCCTTTTCCCTATTACTTAATTAAGATGTTGAATGCAGGACTTTTACTTGTAATTAAGTATTTTAATGTACTTTGTCTTAAGTAAAGCATCTGAATACTTCTTGCACCACTGCTGACAGGAGAGAAATGTCACTGTAGCTGACCAGAGCTAACCTGGTACTAAGAACAGCTGTAACGTTAGCTAGCATAAGCTAACGCTAGCGCTCCCTAATTAGCTATTTTAGCAGTTTTTCCGTACAAGCCACATTATTTAACAATATAAGCAACACGCGTAGGGAGTTTTTAGCAGATAATACGTTAAGAAAGTCGTGTTTTGCGTTAAAAAGAGGCTCACCTTTCACTGGTGAGTTTACAGCTGGATCTGGCGCGTTGATTTTCAAAGACTTCCTGTTTACATCAGTCATGTGACCGGAAGTGGAAGACGGGGCAAGAATGTGAACAGTGACATCTAGTGGTGAAATTAGTATTTAAAGGATTAAATATAAGGATTAATTATTCTTAAATAATACTTTAAAAATAAACTGAAGTAAAATAACACGAAATGTTTAAGGGGAAATATTTGTTTTATTGTTTTGATGTATCTCCCTTATTTTTGAAATGAAGATGCTCTTTGTATTATTTCTATTTAATTAAAGACATTAATTATTCTTTATATAATTGTATAAAGATCCCCCTTAATTTATTTTTATTTTGATATTCTTAAATTGAATGTTGTTACATCCTGTGTGAGAATGTTTCTGTAAGATCAATTCAAATGTAAAATATAAAAATAATTAATTTAATTTAAAAAACGCATTTATTCAAGTATTGCATCGTTTTGAGATACTAGTTTACTACATGTCAGAGGCAACAATATACAATTACAACAATAACTTATAAATGAAATTATGATGCAACAATTTAAAGAAACACGTAAGACTTGAATGATCCCAAGGGAAGTTTAGCAGTACCTTTACATTGTTGTTTTAATCTTTCGGGAACAAAATATACACATGTTGCTTTTATTGCCAAGACATTAAAACCACCTCAATATACCTCCAGCTTTTCATATCTTTTTATACAAGCCCTAGATCTACCAATCGTATTGTTGAATGTCCACAAGGTGTGTTAGAGCTTGGTAAACATGGCTCTGCTGCACCCTGCAACATATTACCTGTAAATTCTTTGAACACTTTCGAATGTCTTCAAAGGAAACATGTTTATGTTTTGCATATTCCTTGACTCAGCTGGAATGTATTTGCATGTTTCAGCTGTGACAGGCATTGTGTTGCGCTTAAAGCAGTGGTTCTCAAACTTTTTCTGTCAGGCCCCCCCTTTGCAGAAAAAAACACAAGTAGTCACGTAATGGGCCAAGTTAACATTTAGCAATGCTCCATAAGTCTGTGTGGTCAAAAAATAAATACATAATACATTTGTGCAATCCCTTTGCTAGAACAATAACATCTAAAATTAAAATGAAAAGAAAGAAAATGCTGATATTTGGCAGAAAAGGTTGTCTTAGCATTAGTGGCTGCAAAGAGACTGTTTTGCACTGCACATTTCTTCAAAACGGGATTGCAGGCTCAGTGGAGGCACCAGAGATTTATTTTGGGGGTGCTGTGGGGTAACTTGACGTTTCATAGAGGGTGCTCAAACATTTAGGGTTTCCATGAAGGTACCGGTCTATACACTGGTCCTCTTGCACTTGGTTTCATGTTTGTATATTGTTTTTAAGTTTTTATTCTATTTTCCTGTCATGTTATGCTTTGTTATTATTATGCATTAGTGCCATATTGGCCTAATTGTTTTGACTGCTATATTTTGTACAGCACTCTGTGCATTCGTGCTGGGAGGGGTGCTTTAGAAATAAACTTTTACTTACTTACTTACTTACTTATACAGTGTACCCGCGACTGTTACAATGAAGGCTCGATAATCAGCTCAGGGCATATAGGTGTAAGCAGGGGTAAAGTGGTGTTTTTATAGGTGGTGTGTGGACCTCACATAGGGGGGTCCAGGGGCATGCTCCCCCGGGAAGATTTATTTTTTAAATATTGAAGTTAAAAGCATCAATCTGCTGCACTTTGAGAGCAAAATGAAGAGATCTATGGATACATCTCTCAACACCCATATGAAACAGAACTGGAAACAGATTTACTTTTTCTTTATGGATATTTTACAAATCACTCCCCTTTTAATAGTATTTCATACCTGTTTTTAATTTATTCTCTTATTTTTGTATAACTATAATGATCATATAAATGTGTGTCTCTGAAATAATTGTTTACATTAATCGTGACCAAAACGTTTGAGACCCAGCCACTAGCTCGCTAGCACCAGAAGCTAACAACAACGATCTCCGGTACCGGTGCGCTCTCTCTCTCTCTCGTTCCACACACACAGAGCCGAGCTTGAATGAAACACAGAGACCCAGACGTACTTGTTCTGTATCATA
>NW_011349928.1:0-2703 GCF_000735185.1 Notothenia coriiceps
TCATATAATATCATAATATTATCTGAGTCAGCTTCTCGAGCCGTATCTGGCCGTGCAACACTTACATTGTCACATACTGTATGCAGAAGTATTATTTTAAGCAAGACATTAGGTTGACGAGACACTACTCAAATGTAATTAAAGTCAGATCCATTCGGGTCTTAGATGGGGCAGTGATATCATAAAACTGTTGTACGCTTTCAAACACGGTAGTTTATTTATTTTTTAACTGGTTGTTCTACATTCACCTTGCAGGTGCAACTATGTGGCTTGTATCCTGGATTATATGTTTAAGTCATGGATGTCTAAAGTTCATATTTGTCTAATATTAGTTTACTTTTCATTAATGAAGTATGACGCTGCGCTGTCAATACACTTGTCCCTGTTTGTGATTGGTCAAATGTAGCTAACCCCGCACCTTTCACGTGAACGCGCTCTCAGCTGGAGAGAGAAACCCTGGCTTGATTTGCGGAGTTGATAACCAGCATCGTAGGACCGCTTAGCGAGATCTCGTTTGTTAGGGTTAGTTAAGATAACTCAAACATATCCAGGGTCTGTTGAACTGGCTTCGTAGTACACTGCATAGCAGCGCTAATGTCAAAGACACAAACATTATACATTATATTTTTATTTTACCAGGATGCATTGACACAAATATTTGGGAAGGCTTAGCCTTCCCTAGCCTACAGTACCCGCCGCCCCTGGGGAGGACACATGCCAATGCAGACTTTATGTACAAGCTTCATTTAATTCCCCATTTGATGTTGTAGAATATTACCATGAGGAGATAATAATTTAAGGGATTTCTTTATCCAGTTAATTCTGAGCAATGAACATGTTTTCCTCTATTCTGCCTTTTGTTCTCTATAGAGATTGTATTGTAAACGGTTTATTTCGAAGACCTGAGTTACAATGATCTAGTTTGGAATTAATTTGAACTGACAGTGCTGCTCACCTTCAGCTTTCTTCTACAGTAAACATATTTTCCATATTTGTGAGCCAAGTGAGGTAGGACGTGAGATACAGGCAGCAGATGGCTCTATTTAAAGCTGTTAGTACTTGTGGATACTTTCTTCTCCTGTTTACATAGTTAATGGGGTTTTCACTTTTTGACCACAAGTCAAGAATTGACAGAGAAGTTTGGTAGTCCATACATAGGAAATATAGAACGCCAACTCGGAAGTTAGCATCGCAAAAGGATCCCTCAACAAAATGCGATGGGATTTTTGGATGGGATTGTTGTATATTGCAGAAAATAATATTTATGGCAATACATACATTCATGATACTGTACTTAACACGTATTGGTCCGCAGGTCCATAATCTCAACATACGCTCGAGCATCACATCATTTGACCTTAAAGGTGTCCTATCATGATTTTTTAAGCCCTGAGACTAGGATTTACTGAAAAGACTAGAATGAAGCTTATACAGGGTATATGCAGGAATCCTGAAGTCAAATTGTATACCTTTTAAGACCTTTTTCAAGACCCTTTCCATACATTTTAAGACCTCATCGTTACATTGGCAACACACTTTACCTCACATTTACTATAGGCTATACAGTATTGATTGTAAGATAGCACATCTAAACAGTTTATGATAACTCCTTATCATAATTCAGATAAAACAAAGCACAAGAGAATGAATTTATTAGAAAAATAAACCATTATATTTCTTCTTAATACCTTGGAAAATGCAGTTTAATACTTTTTCATAGCCTTAATTTTCGCTAAATTGATTTATCAACTTTTAATACTTTTTAAGACCCTACGGACACCCTGTTTTAAAAGTTAACAGCATTTAATTAAACAAATGATGCAATAATATACAATGAAATTTGCGAGTTGGTGGGAGGCGAAGAAGAGATTGATTCTCCCTGTCCATCACAGGTTATCAACTGTAGTCTTCTCCTATTGGCCGGCGTTGACGGGGGCGGGTCAGAGGCAATTCCTGTCATTTTTCTGGTGTTAATTACTGCATTCTAATGTCTGTGGTTATTTAAAAATTCCCTAATAACAGTATTGCAGCGTCAATAAATGAGTGTTAAAGACAGTGTGTTTAGTGTACAACACCACATCATCATCGTCATTTTACCTTTGATTCACGGTTTCAAAACGTAACATTAGCCACATGCTAATGCTAACCAGAAATGAATAATGTTCAGAATAAAAGTTTTAAGTTAAAAGTGTGTGTGAACTTCCGTTTTTTCAGAATAAAACAGCTTTAACCTGTTAAACCCCGAGCCTGTTTTTCAGGTTTCAGGCTGGAAAATGACATTCCCAGAACAAATGACCATATCTTCCCTTCCAAAAGGGTTAAATTAATAATCTTTTTTCTCAAAGTAATGATAAACCTGTCAGTTGGATGTAGAAAAGTCAGATTCAATATAGATGTTTTTTATTTTAAAGAAAATTCAGATTGAACATGGTAAAAAACTGTAAATTATAGTAAACATTTTTTTTGTAATTATAGTGAAAACTAACCTTGGATGATGGGTTAGTAGACTAAAAGCTTTAGGAATCCAAAGTACAACATATAATAAGTACCTTGTATCAAGATTGATGCAAAACAAGTGATATTTGACCTTTTTAGACAGATTTAGCAAAAAAAGACCCTCTTCTGGGGCCATTTGGGTGGATTTTTCATATCTCTGGCTCCCCCTGCTGGATTTTGACATGTGACATCTCTTTCTAACCGTCA
>NW_011349929.1:0-2502 GCF_000735185.1 Notothenia coriiceps
TTTATTCTTATCTTATGTTACCTAGTTAGCATTCTTTCTTTCTATTTATGCATATTTTACTAATCACTCCCCTTTTAAACTGTTTGTTTTTTACTGTCCTATAGCACACATTGGAGAGATTTCTTACTTTATTTTTTACAATGATATTAAATAGATAAAGGTGTGCTCTCTCTCCCTCTCTCTCTCTCTCTCTGTCTCTCTCGCTCACAGAGGCTGTGTACTCCTCCGTGGCGATGATGGCTTGCGTTAAAAAAATTAAATAAACATATTTATAAAGTGGGGGCTATTGAGGGCTTGCGAGATACCGGTAGCTCGCGATCGACGTGTTGGAGACCCCCGCTCTAATGGGTCTGACTAGAATGACAAATATCGTTAGTTCCGCCTATTCCGCCGGCCATGACGTCGTTTAATCATAAACTTTTTTTTCCTATTGGCCAGAGAGAGAGTAATGGCAGATGGAAAATGGTTTTAGTTGTCAAGTGTTATTTAATGTACAGTTTCTCACACACACACTTTCTGAAAATCAGTTTGATGTATTTTACAGCATCTTCTTTAAATCTGTATGTGTGTGTGTGTGTGTGTGTGTGTGTGTGTGTGTGTGTGTGTGTGTGTGTGTGTGTGTGTGTGTGTGTGTGTGTGTGTGTGTGTGTGTGTGTGTGCGTGTGTGTGTGCGTGTGTACCCACTCCTATGATTGCGTTGAGTTCAGCCATGGTGACCTGCTTGGCCCGCTCCACCGCCTGCACCACCTGCTGCTGATGCTGGGAGAGATAGACACAGCAGAGAGAGTGAGATATAGCAGCAGCAACTAAGATGATGAAAATAATATCTGTTGAAACAGACATACACAATTCTCTGAAATAAATAAAGATCAGATTGTCTGCACACCTCTCTAAACAATGATTTTGCCATCAATCGGTTCACAAGTAAGTGACAGTGCCTTACTAAAAGCTTTGCATTAGGGATCGTAAAACAATTCCCATCCATCAGTTTTTCAGAGATTCAAGATTCAAGATTCAAAGGCATGCCAGGCTCCTCCAACAATGCGACATAATATATAAAAGACTATATATAATATATATATCTTATATATAAGAAAATAAAATAGTGCAAGAAAAAACCGTGAAGAATAAAATAGAGCAAGATTATCTTGCAAGAGTAATTGGCAAATGCAAATTATATCAGCTGTAAGCACAAGTGCAATGAAATTCTATTGTATATTTTTTGCACATCTCAGAATATTGTAGCTATAGAGAATAAGACATATTTGTGGAGAGAGAGAGAGACCCAGAGAGACAGACAGCTAACAGGGCAACAAGTCATCCACAGATTGCTGAGCGAGAAAGACAGATCCACACGATGAGAGAGAGCAGCAGAGCTTCAGGAGCGCAAAACATCAAAGTAGGGCAGAGACGAAAGAGCTTATCCAGTGTGGAAATGAACCTGACCATCAAGTTCAGCTACGCCTCTGCAGAGTCTAAACGTGACTCACACACATGAAAGGTGAATATTGGCCAATAGCTTCTAAAGCATTGTTACCAATTTCTCATAAACATAATAGACCATCACTTTTTTACTTTGATATTTCAACCCAATCGGATGCTTTTCATTTGATCACCTTTGCCCTTAGAATGTATTTGCCATAAGGTGACACGATAATTGATGGAAACACTGTCTCTTTTTCTGGTTGGATTACTGACTGAGTTTCCCTGGCTGGCACACTGTTGCAACTAAGGAAACACTAATAAGTGTATACGAAAAGCTGCTATCAGTATGAAAACCTTACAAATGTACACAAGGTAAGATATTTATTTTATTTTATGAATTGCTAGTAACTGTCACGCATTACCAAAATCATTAGATCAGTTCAGCTAAATAATGTCGGATTAAAGGTTTGGTTTGTTAAAAAATATAATCAATAACAATGTCCACTAACGGACTGATTTATGATACTGATACCAAAACCTTACTTTATTAAATCCCATTACTTGCAGAGATCAAACCATACAAATTATTTTATTTTTAAAGAAAAAGATAAACCTGTAATAATGAGAAAAGATGTGATCTACATTTAGCGAAATCATGATTTAAATCAAGAAACAAGACTAGACTATGACCCAGGATTCAGTTATATCGTGAGTTGCTTGATAAGTTAAAATACTCTTGGTTAAGACTCAATTTGCATCTATATGAACAAATATAGAATTTTAGGGATAATTCCAAAAAAGAGCAAATACTTCTGAGCAATAAATTCACAATACACTAGGTTGACTAAGTACGTCATCGTATTTGTGACAACAACAAGAAAAACTCCAAACTGTGAAAAGGGAAAATATAAAAAAATGACCAAAATAAAATACACAAGGCTCTTCCAGACACACACAGTCATTGTGATTTTCTGCCACATCTTAATATGATTGTCATAATAAAAATATGCACACGTAAAAAGGGCTGTGCATCAAAACAAAAGCAGCATAAAGCTGTTTCCTCTCCCTGCCCCCCCC